>NC_056726.1:515192740-515492740 GCF_019279795.1 Protopterus annectens | reverse complement strand
ATACTGGTCGCATCAGTGTCTTGTACACCTTACATTTCAGCTTCTTTGCATTCTTCTGTCGTAGACTACACCTGACAATCTATGCCACTTGGCTGCAGCCCCTCTGATTCTAGCTTTGACCTCTTCATTCAGACTTCCATTCTCCTCAACCACCCCTCCCAGATACTTGAAGCTGTTTACCTGTTCCACTATCTTCCTTTTATCTCAATTTGCAGCTTCTTCTTATTTCCCCGATTTGCTGCCATTACCACTGTCTTATCTGTGCTTAGTTTCATTCCCATGTGCCTTAAGTTTTGCATTCCATTCTCCTGTCCTTTGCTGAAGTTCTTGCTGAGAGTCTGCCTGTAATGCTACATTGTCTGCATACAGCAACTTTGTTGATCTGTCCACTCTGACGTGTTTGCTAATGTAGCTGATCCTTGCACCATATTAGATCTCTCTCTTTCCATGTCCATATTTCTTTTTTATACCTTTCAAAAGTCTCTGGATTTTGGGGTTTTTTTTGCACTTCCTCAGTCGCCTCTTTTTCCAGATGGCCCAAGGTATCTTGGTCTGTATAATGTCTTTCATAAGTCTATTGTATTTATGAACACAAATTTTTATTTGAAGCTTCTGACAGCTTTTTTCTTCTGCAAGTATTTTCCTCTAATTTCTGTCGTAATCTTTTGTATATATTCTTTCTGGAAATTCTGGGTGTCTTACGTAATAGTAGCAATACATAATTTCTTTCTTATCCTCAATAGTCCACTCTATCATCTTTGACTCTTTTTTGGCCCATCAGTTTTTGTGATTTTTCTTGGCTATTGCTACCTTCTACAACAGCAACGCAATACATACTAGTCAAGGCTGATGGATCTGTAATTTGCAGCTTATGTGATTCCCTTCCATGTAGTGAATTAGTGTCATTATGACCTGCCACCACTCTTCAGAAATATGCCACCATCCTAACATTTTGTTTAAATTGAGTGGTAGTTTATTTAGTTTTTCCTTGATTTTCTGTAGTGACTGTTAGGTGTATTGTGTGGTCCCAGTGAAGTTGAGTTGTTAGTTTTACCTTTGGCAGCAACCATTTCTTTAGATACACAGTAGGTGTCTTCCCTTGTCTGTTTTGCGGTCTAACATTTTAACAGTGAAACTTTTGCAAAAAGTTTCATCAAGTGCAATTAATGCACCTCTGGGTGGATGAGTTCTTCACTGTGTAATACGTTGATGTTCTTTGTGTTTCACTGTTGCAGTCATCACACTTGGGTTATCTGCCTTCAGTAGCCCTCAGTCGGTCCAAATACCAGAGTCTTAGCATTTCTGCGTCGGATGCTGTCGCTTCTTCCATGATGTCAGGTCGTCAGGGGTATAAAACAGGCAGCTGATGCCATTACACCAGTCTTTCTTGCCAAGGAGGAGCCCGAAGCAGAAGCTGTTCCAGTTGGCCGCTACCTGAAATTTTCATTTTCGAGTTGATAATCCTGAAGTCTTCTAAAGCTAAATACCCCATTGGGAATTGTTTTTTTCTTGCTCTAACAGATGTCAGAAAAAGTTAACAATTGTCTTGCCTCTGGAAAGCAAATAACTCACAGAGATTTTCATTCTTACTGCGTCACCTGTTTAGGCCCAGACCACAACGTCCCTCACTTCGGTTTTGCGCTTTAACGCCCGAACCATTAGTCGTCGGGCTATTTTTGTAGCTAAATTCTTTCACACTCATTTTCAGTATTCTGAAATGGCTTCGTTAAGCCACCCGACTACCGATCGTCTGAAAAAACGCCACAAAGACAGACCGCATAGATCCAAAACTGCCGACGATGCTTCCGTTAAGCTAGTCGCCAGTCCGCCGGTACTCAGTGAGGCACCTTTGCAGCCCCTGATGCCTGCTTCTATGGATTCACAGGCCTCTGCTGAGACCCATTCGGAGTCCGGTATGCAGTGAGATGCTTCTTCGACTATGGAACCAGTGGATGTCTCTACCTTGGATGGGTCCAGAGCTGCTGTGCAGGCACTGGCTTCTGAGTGTGTATTCCGTCCTACCGATGTTCGAATCAAACCAAACCAACAACTTCGTTTTTAGCTAAAACTACTGAGTTTCTTAGGCCCAGAGTACGCACTACGCCTAGAAAACAGATGACCAAAGCGCATGCACAAGCTCCCATGCCATAAAAACAAATGCTTAGAATGGCAGAAGACCTTATTATGCTAATTAGGGGAAGCCAGCCTTCTCCTGCTAAGAGACAAAGAATTGAAGTTCCTTCTGATTCTACAGACCAGGAGTCCGATGACTCTGACCCTTCTGATTATCAGGACATGCCCTTATCAGCTTATTGAGGATTCGGATAGAGGAATCCATTCCGTCTGCCTCTCCTCCAGAGGATTTTTCTTTTGGTGAAACCTTGCATACTTTTAAGAGAGCATTTCCACTGGGAATGCCAAGACTACCTTCAGTCCAAAAAGAGACTCAGAATTTTTAGAGTTGCCTCAGCACAGGCCTCGAGCTATACCCTCTGTCCTGGATGTTGTAGATGATGTTTTTATGGAATCCAGTCTTACTCCAGACACATTACCCCCCACCCCTAGGAAACCTGACAGGTACTACAGAGTACCTGATTCCCATAAGTTTCTTTTCACGTATCCTACTGCTGATCCAGAGATCATTTCCCAGGGACCTAAAGGTATTAAGGCTACTGCAGCCAAAAATCCTACCCCTTTGGACAGGGATTCCAGAGCTTTAGACAGATGGGGTATGAAGGTATATACCTCTGCAACTCTTGCTATCAGGGCATTAAATTGCCAGTTTCATACGCTGAAGTATCAGCAACATATTACGGAACTTATTAAAACAAAAAATGGTGGTATTTCCAGATTGTGCAGAAAATAAAGATTTACAACAGCTAATGCATTCTGCAAATCAAGTTAGTAAACATACTTTGCACTGTGGCTTTGATGCCTTAGACGCATCTTGTAGGGATGCGGTCACTGGTTCTGTCCTGAGAAGACATGCTTGGCTGAAGGAGCAAACCTTGCCAGATTGTCAAATTCAAATTACTAGACGCTTCTTTAAATAAGGACTGTTTGTTTGGCACCAAAGCAGAAGAAGTTCTTAAAAAGATGGAAGAAAAAGCTAAATCTATGCAAACTGTTAAAGAATTCTTACAAGTGCAACCACCTAGATTCAGCAGGCATTGCCCTTCAAATCACTGGTCCTTTCCAGCCCCCTTCCAGGCCTTCCCAGACAAGACCGAGGGGAAACAGGCCACCCAGACTACAGTCTCAGGGTATGCAGAGATCTAAGCAATGGAGTGCCCCCACCCCTAAACAGGGAGTGGTAAGCAGCCCCCTTATGGAAAAAATTCACAATGATTTCTCAATTCTACTTCCCAGCCCTGCCCAATTGCTTGTGCCCCTAGGAGGGAAAACTTGCCCTTCATGCAAAAAACTGGATGTCCATTACTCAGGACCGATGGGTCCTCAAAATTGTATCCCAGGGGTACAAATTATACTTCCATTCATTGCCAACCCCAAGACAGTTTCCAGACCTTCCTCCAAACCAGTGGGCAGAGGCTCAACTTTCCCTGCTCAATATCAGAGCTATTCAACCTGTTCCAGTAGAACAAAGGGGTCAGGGTTTCTACTGCAGACTATTCCTGGTGCCCAGAAAAGAAGGCTTTTGGCACCCAATCCTGGATCTTTCAATTCTCAACACCTTTCTGGTGGTCCCAAAATTCAAGATGCTTACCCTCCAACAGCTTCTCCCTATGCTACCCAAGGATTCCTGGTTAGTCACTCTAGACTTAAAGAAGCTTATCTGCATATCCCCATAAGGGTGTCATGCAGGAAATATCTACGTTTCAGGGTAGGATTTATGCACTATCAGTTCTCTGCACTTCCCTTTGGCTTATCTACTGCACCCAGAGTAGTCACACAATGCCTGGCTCCAGCCATTGCATACTGCAGGCAGACAAATATCCAAATTTACCCATACTTGGATGACTGCCTGATTCAGGTGGACAAGCAGTAACTGCTGCTTCAGCACCTGGCATTTGTAAAAAGCCTTCTCACTTCATTGGGGTACACCATCAACGCAAAGAAATCTCAACTGGTACCCAGTCAAAAGATTGTATTCCTGGGAGCAGGCTTGGACACAACTTCCCAGATGGCATTTCTCACTTCAGAAAAACAGGTCTGTCTGACAGACTACTTCAAACAAATGGCCACCAGAACCCAGCTATCTGCAAGAAAAATACTGCAAGCCCTAGGGTTCACAGCTTCATGTAGTCTGCTAATTCCATATGCAAGACTGCATATGAGGAAACTTCAATGGTACTTAAAAAGTCTTTGGTGCCAACATTCTCAGTACTTGGAAACTGTCATTCCTGTCATACCTTGTCTAAGGACAGAGTTCCTCTGGTGGGCAGAAGCATGCAACAACAACAAGGGACAGCGTTTCACTCAACCCCACGCCACCCAAACCCTGACAACACCAAGAGGGTGGCCAGATCTACCCCCAAATCACTGGGTAGTAGCCCAAAAGCAAATTCTTTCTCTTAAATATGGGGGCTATTAAGTTGGTACCAGAAGAGGAAGAGGGACAAGGTTTCTATTCCAGACTTTTTCTGGTACCCAGAAAAGACAATTCATGGCGTCCTATCCTGGACCTTTCTATTCTAAACACATTTTTGGTGATTCCAAAATTCAAGATGCTGACTCTTCACCAGTTGCTTCCTATGCTAGCCAAAGATGCTTGGTTGGCAACACTAGATTTAAAAGAAGCATACCTGCACATCTCTATCAGGGAATCTTGCAGAAGATACCTACACTTCAAAGCAGGCTACACGCACTATCAGTTCTCTGCACTTCCCTTTGGCTTATTTACTGCGCCCAGGATATTCACAAAGTGCCTAGCTCCAATCATTGCATTTTGCAGGCAAAGAAATATTCAAATATACCCATACCTGGACGATTGTCTAATTCAGGCAGAAAGCCAGGACATACTTTCAAATCATCTGGCTTCTGTATAAAGGGTGCTGACTTGTCTGGGGTACACCATAAACGAAAAGAAATCACATCTGGTACCCTGTCAACAAATTATATTCCTGGGAGCAAGCTTGAATACAACTTCCCAGATGGCTTTCTTCACGCCAGAGAAACAGATTTATTTGACAACCTACTTCATACAAGTGGCCACAAAAACCCTGCTGTCTGCAAGGCAAATACTGCAAGCCTTTGGGTTCATGGCCTTCTGCAGTCTTCTAATTCCATATGCAAAACTGCATATGAAGAAACTACAATGGTATCTAAAAAGCCTGTGGTGTCAACTTTCTCAGGATCTAGAAGCAATGATTCCTATCATACCTTGCCAAGCCTAGAGTTCCTCTGGTAGGCAGAGGCCTGCCACCAAAACAAGAGATTACCATTCACGCTACCCACTGCCACCCAAACCCTAACAGACGCATCAAACTATGCATAGGGGGGCTCACCTGGCAGGGAAGTGCATTCAGGGCAAATGGAACCTAAGTCAAATGCACCTGCATATCAATCAAAAAGAAATGTTAGCTGTACAGAATGCTCCGACAGCCTTCAAGGAACACATTCTTCCAGGACAACTTATGGTAAAGACGGACAACACCACTGTTATGTGGTACATGAACAAGCAGGGGGGTACACATTCTTACCCCCTCTGCAGACTAGCCATGACATTGTGGAACACAGCCTTGAACTACCGAGTGAATCTACAAGCTCATTTCCTGACAGGAAAACTAAGTACACTGGCAGACGGACTAAGCAGAAACCTCATGGACCCACACGAGTGGAAACTGGAACCAAGGATTTTCAACATTTTGACAAGCAAATGGGGGAGCCCAGATATAGACCTGTTTGCCTCCCCCCAGAACTATCAATTAGACAAATTTTGTGCAAGGATTCCCCACAAACAAGCTTGGAAAGTGGATGCTCTGTCCTTCAGCTGGAAAAACCTATCAGTTTATGCCTTTCCACCTCTGCCCTCCAAAGTACTACTAAAGATCAAACAGGACAAGCCAAGGATGATTTTAATTGCACCAGACTGGCCACGCCAACACTGGTACAGTGTGTCACGATTGGCCCCTTGGAACCTGCCTCAGACTCCTTCCCTGCTGTCTCAGCAGGAGAACCAGGTTCTGCACCCTCAGCTTCAAACACTGAACCTAGCAGCCTGGCTAATTACTTAATCTCTCCTTTACCATCCCTCAGTAAAGTGATGGTTATCATTTTAGAGGCAAGGAGGCCTAGTACTAGAAAATCTTATGCTGCAAAATGGAAAAGATTCTGTGCCTGGGACCTATCTCAAGGGATGACAACAGCAGCGCCCAATTTACCTCAGATTTTACAATACTTAACTGAGATGCTTCACAAGGGCTTGTCCTTTTCCTCCATCAAAACTTACGCCTCAGCCATTTCAGCTCATTGTAACACAGAACCTCTCCTTTTCTCTCACCCACTGCTCAAGCAGTTCTTCTGGGGGGCCAAAAATTTAAGGCCACCGAGGAGAGCTCCAACTCCAGCCTGGGACCTTAACTTTGTTTTGGAGAAACTCAGTCTTCCTCCTTTCGAGCCAGCTGCTACTGCAGATTTAAAATTTCTTTCTTGGAAAACAGCATTCCTTTTAGCAATCACTTCAGCAAGAAGGGTATCTGAATTACAGGCCCTTATGGCAGTGAAGTCTTTCATCATCTTTCATGCGGACAGGGTGTCCCTCAGAACCAATCCCTCCTTCATGCCCAAGGTGGTATCCAGTGTGGCCCTTAATCAGTCCATTCATTTGCCAACCTTCTTTCCTAATCCACAGAAAAGAGGGGAACGGATACTGTGCACAGACAACTTAGATTCTATTTGGACAGGACTAAATCTCAAAGGAAATCTGAACAACTGCTGGTGGCATTTGCTTCAGGGACAGAGGGGAAGGCTATTTCAAAGCAAACCATTTCTAAATGGATAGGCCATTGCATTCATTTCTGCTATAGGCACCATGGAAAACCTATCCCACAGGGCAACAGACCCCACTCTACCAGGGCTTCTCTACAGCCTTTCTCAGAGGAGTCCCTACCAGGGACATCCTAGAAGTTTCTACCTGGAGTTCTGTACATACTTTCACAAAGCATTATCATTTACCAATTTTCTCTAAATCCAGAGTTGGCTTTGCCACTGCAGTCTTGCAGGGCCTTATAGCTGGTCCTAATGATATTTAAATTCCTTCTCCCAACTTTAGCTTTGGGAATCTACCGAAATGTAATGACTGCAACAGTGAAACACGAAGAACATAGTACAGATGTTCTTCATCTCACATTGCTGCAGTCCTAACACTTGGGTAGTCCGCTGTCCCTCGGTCGGCCCGAATATCAGAGTATAAGGCTGACGTCGGTCAAGGCGCATTTGACTGACATCAGAACGTCAGGGTACAAATGCGCATGACCGACGTCATATCCTCAGTCTTTTTTGCCGCATGGTCCGATGCAGAAGCAGTGTTGCAAGTGCCGTTCGGCGTTCTGAAATTTTTCGAATTCGGAGTTTCAGACCGAAGTCAGAGTTGGTTAAGTACCCCGTTGGGGAATATTTTGGTTTTTCTTGCCTCAGTGGTTTACCGGATGTCAGAAAAGTGAATAACTGTATTTCTTGTGGGAAACAGATACCGCATAGGGATTACCATAATTTGTGTATACCTTGTTTGGGACCTGAGCACGACGTTGTTGGGTGTCGCTTTTGTGCTAGGTTTAATAAACGCACTATAAAGCGTAGGTTGGATTGTGCCAGGTTGGTCTTTGGGAAGCGGTGCAATTACAATATGCCGCCGGATGCTCCGGCCGCTTCCTCAAAGAAGCGCAAGGACAAGGCAGTTAAACCTAGGTTAGAGGAGTCGTCCGAACCGGACGCCGGTTCTTTAGAGGCGTCAGTGGAACCGGTGGTTCCGACGGAGGCCTCTGGAGTCCCAGGGAGAAACTGATTTTATAGGATGTGGCCTCCCAGGAGGCAGGTCAGGCTGTAGGGGCTTCTCAGATATCTGTACTCCCTCCCTTCCTAAGGTGTCTAGGCCCTCTCTTTCTGCTTCCAAGGCTTCTCCTAGAGGCAGGTCTAGTTTAGCTTCTGTGGGTGTCACTCCTAGTTCTTCAGGTTCTGTGCCCAAGAAGCACATGCTTAAAATGGCAGAAGATTTAATTACTTTAATTAGAGGCTCTATGCCCCCTCCTGATAAGAGGCCTAGGATGGAACCAGTGTTGGGTGATTATGAGCAGGTTTCGATGTGTCTGAGTCTTCGGCTGAAGACTTGCAGGAGTATTCTCATTATTCTGATTCTGATGTGGATGATTCTACTCCTTCTGCTTCTCCTCCTGAGGATTTTTCTTTTCAGAGACCCTTCACTCCATGAGAGCGCATTTTAAATGGGAAGGTCAGAACTTCTCTGATTCCAGGAAAAGGCTTAGGAATTTTTAGATTTTACCCCAGCATAGGCCTTTGGCTATACCTCCTGTTCTGAATGTGGTGGAAGATGTGTTTGCAGAGGCTTCTCTTAATCCTGATTCTTTGCCTCCTGCTCCTGTTAAACCTGATAGGTATTACCGGGTGCCTGAACCTCAATAGTATCTTTTCTAGAGTCCTAGGGCAGACCCAGAAACTGTTAGCCAGGGGCCTAAGGGTGTTAAGGCTTCTGTTGTCAAGAATCCGGTTCCTGCAGATAAAGAGGCCAGGGCCTTGGATAGATGGGGAAAGAAAGTTTATACTTCTTCCACTCTAGCCATGAGAGCTTTGAATTGCCAGTTTCACATGTTGAAATATCAAAATTATCTCCTTTCACAGTTGAAATCTAAGGTTGATGCTCTGGCGGAAGGTATTGATTGTAAAGAGTTACAAGATTTAGTGCATGTTTCTGAACAGGTGGGTAAGCATTCTTTGCAATGTGGTTTTGATGCTGTACAGGCCTCGTCTAGGGTGGCTGCCACTGGGTCAGTTCTTCGCAGGCATGCCTGGCTGAGGGATCAAAATTTATCTGACCATGTTAAAACTAGGATTTTGGATGCCCTTTGCAATCTGATGTCTTGTTTGGTTCTCCTGTTGAGGCAGTTTTAAAGAAAATGGAAGACAAGGCTAAGTCTATGCAGACTGTTAAAGATTTTTTGCAGGTTCAGCCTCCAAAGTTTAGTAGAAATTGGCCTACTAAGGGGTGGACGTATCCTTCTTATGATTCCCAGTCTAGGGGTAGATCTAGACGTGGCAGGGGCAGAGGTCAGGGCTCTTTCAGGCCTAGAACAGGGAGTTCTCCTGCACAGTCTTGGTGAGGGCAGGGGTCAGTCCTTTCAAACAGACCCAATGACCTACCTTTTCCGCTGCCAGAACCTTCTCGGCTGGCAGCACCTTTGGGAGGAAGGTTGGCACTTTTCAAAGAAAATTGGAGTTTGATTACCCAAGACAGATGGGTATTGGATATCATACATCACGGTTACAGGTTTTATTTCCATACCTTGCCTCCTTTCAAAGGCATGCCAGACATTCCTCCTCAACAAAGAATAGAGGCTCACAAGCAAATTTCTCTGTTGCTCCAAATAGGGGCCATACAGCCGGTTCCTATACCAGAAAGGGGCCTAGGATTTTATTCTCGCCTGTTCCTTGTACCAAAAAAGGGGAACATGTGGAGACCAATTTTGGATTTATCTATCCTCAACACTTATCTGGACATTCCCAAGTTCAAAATGTTGACGTTGCAACAGCTTTTACCTCTGCTGGGCAAGGATCACTGGATGGTAACATTGGATCTCAAGGAGGCTTACCTTCATGTTCCTATCAGGCTAAGTTGCAGGAAGTATCTGCGTTTTCGGACTGGGACTTCTCACTATCAGTTCTCTGCATTACCCTTTGGCTTATCTACTGCGCCCAGAGTATTTACGAAAGTTCTGGCTCCAGTGATAGCTTTCTTCAGGCTGAAAGGAATACAAATCTATCCTTATTTGGACGATTGCCTGATTCTGGCTTAGGGAAGGGAAGAGCTTCTTCGTCATTTGGAATATGTGATAGCAGTGCTAAGATGCCTGGGGTATTCTGTGAACGAAATAAAGTCCAGTCTAGTACCCTCTCAAGACGTGTGCTTTCTGGGTGTAAGACTGAATACAGCATCCCAGATGGCCTTTCTAACCCCGGACAAACAAAAGAATCTTTCCCTTTACTTCCATCATCTATCTCTTCAGTCCGGGCTGACTGCAAGGACAGTCCTTCAAGCCTTAGGGTTCATGGCATCTTGTATTCTGGTGCTTCCCAATGCCAAACTGCATATGAGGAAGTTGCAATGGTATCTCAAAATGTATGGACACAGCACTGCCAGGATCTGGACACTGTCATTCAAATAATACCTTGCATTCAAAAGGAATTTTTGTGGTGGGCTCAGGAATGTCACCTAAACAAGGGACTCTCTGTGACCCTGCCAGAGGCGAGTCAAATTTTAACGACAGATGCCTCGGACAAAGCTTGGGGAGCTCATCTAAACGGAAAGTGGATACAAGACAAGTGGCCTGTCAGACTACAGCATCTACATATCAACTTGAAGGAGATGTTAGCAGTCCAGTTTGCATTAATAGCTTTCAAGGATTTACTTCTTCCAGGACAGGTGTTGATTCTAACAGACAACACAACTGTCATGTGGTACATCAACAAGCAAGGGGGAACACATTCTTATCCTCTATGCAGGCAAGCAATGATTTTGTGGGAGACTGCTCTCAGTTTACAACTAAGTCTTCAGGCAAGGTTTCTGCCGGAGCACAGAACTCCTTAGCAGATGTGTTAAGCAGACAAATCATGGATCCCCACGAGTGGAAACTGGATCTTCATGTATTTCAGAAATTGACAGTGTCCTGGGAACTCCAGACATAGATCTGTTCGCTTCTCCACTAAACCACCAGCTGCCAAAGTTTTGCACAAAGAGGTTTCATCCCACAGCTTGGAAAGTGGATGCTCTTTCTTTCAGTTGGAAAAATCTTCATGTGTATGCCTTTCCACCTCTGCCTCTCCTCCCAAAGGTACTTCTGAAGGTCAGACAGGACAAGCCAAGGATGATTTTGATAGCTCCAGATTGGCCTCGACAGCACTGGTACCCATTACTGAGAAGTCTAGTACGGAAGCCTCCATGGACTTTGCCTTTGATTCCACATTTGTTGTCCCAGGAGGACAGTCATTTGCTCAATGTCAAACTTCACTCTCTTCACCTAACAGCCTGGCATATTCTGTTTTAAACCATAGAGGGTCTCAACTTCCACAACAAGTTTTGAATGTGATTTTGGAAGCTAGAAGGCCTAGTACAAGGAAAGTGTACGCAGATAAATGGAAGAGATTTTTGTTTTGGAGTGCAGCTAAGGATTTGGATGTTTCTGAGCCTGATTTAAGTGTGGCTCTTCAATATCTTACTGAGTTGTTAGACAAAGGTTTGTCCTTCTCTTCTATTAAGATTCATGCTGCTGCAATTTCAGCTCACTACGACTGTGACCCACCATTGTTTTCTCATCCTTTGTTCAAGCAATTTCTTAGAGGGGCAAAGAATATAAGACCCCCACGAAGGGCTCCTACTCCTGCTTGGGATCTCAATTTTGTGTTGGAGAAACTCACTCTACAACCTTTTGAGCCTGCAGCTACTGCTGAGTTGAAATATTTGTCATGGAAGACTGCTTTTTTGTTGGCCATTACCTCTGCAAGAAGGGTTTCTGAATTGCAGGCCCTTATGGCAGTTGAGCCTTTCTTAATTTTCCATAAGGATAGGGTATCTTTACGTACTAATCCTTCCTTTATGCCTAAAGTGGTTTCTAGTGTGGCTTTAAACCAAACTATTCATTTGCCCACTTTCTATGCAAATCCCCAAAATGAAGGGGAAAAGATTTTGCACACTTTAGATGTACACAGGCAGTTGCGATATTATTTGGACAGAACTAAAGGGTTCAGACAATCTCAGCAGTTATTAGTTTCTTTTGCTTTGTGCTCTCAGGGCAAGCCCGTGTCAAAACAAACTATTTCTAAGTGGATTGGATTTTGCATTGCTTTCTGTTATTCCCATCATGGCAAAGAGATTCCAGCTGGGATTAGGCCTCATTCCACTAGGGCTACTGCCACTTCAACAGCTTTTTGAGGGGTGGCCACTAAGGATATTCTGGAGGCAGCCACTTGGAGTTCAGTGCATACCTTCTCTAGGCATTACCACCTTCCACTATACTCTAAATCCAGGGCTGGTTTTGCCACTGCTGTGTTGCAGGGCATTTTGGCAGCTCCTGCTTCATTATAGTTTAGCCATCCTCCCTTACCTCTGCTTTGGGATTCTACCCAAGTGTTAGGACTGCAGCAATGTGAGATGAAGAACATAGTACAGTTTTGTACCTACCATAAATGTAGATGTTCAAGATCCACATTGCTGCAGTCCAATTTACCTCCCTCCTTCCCCTCTGTAGTTTGAGGTGGTTGTGTGGGTTGGGTTATCCATCTGAGGTATATTGTGTATATTGTATATATTGTACATATTTTTGGTGTTAGGCTGGTTGGTTGTTTAGTTGTTGTCTTTGGGTTTTGACCTTTCTTTTTAGGGTCTTCTGACATCTGGGGCAAGAAAAGACTGAGGATATGACGTCGGTCATGCGCATTTGTACCCTGACGTTCTGATGTCAGTCAAATGCGCCTTGACCGACGTCAGCCTTATACTCTGATATTCGGGCCGACTGAGGGACAGCGGACTACCCAAGTGTTAGGACTGCAGCAATGTGGATCTTCGAACATCTACATTTATGGTAGGTACAAAACTGTACTTTGTGTACACTTCCATAAATGTGGATGTTCGAGTGTATTCACTGTTGCAGTCCTCGTTACCCTACTTCCAGCCCCCGACTTCTTTTGGCTTTACCTCTACTTTCCTTTACTATGCTTAAAAGCATTTTGGTGTATTTGCTTTTTTGTTGGAGGTATAACCTTGTATTTGTATATATTTAATTGCTTCCCATTAGGGGGGCACCTGACATCTGGGGCAAGAAAAACTGATGTAATGGCGTTGGCTGCATGTTTTATACCCCTGACGACCTGGTGTCACGGAAGAAGAGACAGCAACTGACGCAGGACCCAAGACTTTGTTAATCAGGCCAACTGAGGGCTACTGCAAGCAGATAATCCAAATGTAATGACTGCAACAGTGAGTACACTCGAACAGCTACATTTATGGTAAGTGTAAGCAACTGTACTTTTTCTTCTGTGCTGTATTAAGATGTAGGTTGTAGAATTAATAATGAGAACCTTCCATTTTTTGGTAATACTGGCTTTCAAAGATTTTTATCATTGGGTTTGGTTGTAAGTGCTGTTGTTAGAGAAAACATTAAAATAAACCAGCATATTTTGGTTCCAGAAAAACTTAGTCAAAATAAATGTTTGATATTACTGCCTCCTCCTTTGCGTTTCTGATAAAGTGTTTTCCCCCCAACAACAGCCTGATAAAAAGCAAAAAGCTGAGTCAGCTGACTTGCGACGTGACATTGATCGCAGAAAGAAGGATAAAAACAAAGAAAGAGGAGATTCAAAGGGTTCCCGGGAGTCAAGCAGCTCCAGAAAACAGGAAGTTGTGAAAGGCTACAAGGATCATAAAAAGTCTCACAAAAGTAAAAGGTAACTATTTAATGATTGTCTGACAACTGCTTTGATCAACTGAATTTTCATCTCTTGATTGTCTTTCTCATTGGCAAAATTGCAGGAGTATAGCTAAGAGTAGGGTGAAGGGGCAGACATCCCAGGTAGAAGGTATTGGTGCCTTTTTTCCTTTCTTTTTTTCTTTTTCCACTTTGTGTCGACATGAGGGTGTCACAGAAGTGACATAGCATTCCACATCAGAAAAGAAATGTTTTTAACACTCCTTAACTTAGTACTGAGAGGTGGCAGATTGATGTGTAGGGGCACTAGGAACTACATGAGCCAACTAGGGCTCTGCAACAGTATGTGCAGTTTAAGCTTAATTCATTGGTTTGCAGAAAATGTGTTCATTATAAGGATCATTGTTACATTACATTTGTGGTATTAATTAGATTAACCATGAGACAATGGCCAATTTTGGTCAACACTACAGGACATTTTGATGCTGGGGGAGGAGGGGCTTAAGGTTACAATCCACAGAATGGCTATTTGTAAGATGTCTGACACTAGGCGAGAATTTGACCCAAGTAGTCTTCATTTCTCTTATGCCAGTTAAGTGGATGGTTGCCAGTGTTTCCTTGTCAGTCAGTTTAATTTCTCCAAGTCTTTTGGGTTTCTAATACCATGATGGGAATGGGGCCCATTCCTTAGTCAAAGTATGATTAAAGTTCATGAAATTAGTATTTTCATTTTATGACGTTAGCCAGAAGTGCTCTTCGCAGCACCTGCAATGTGTCCAGAATTGATGACTCCTGCAATTCATATGGAATAACATGTATCAGTAGCATTTGTACGTATGATTGTAAATTATTTTTTATAAGACCAATTGCTCCTACTACTATTGGACCTGTCTGGTGTCCTCCTTCCCCATTGCCCTGGTTTCTGCCTGTAAATCCTGGTATTTATGACTTTGTCTCTATGTGAAGACACTGTAGTCGCTGAGTGTTGCAATTTCAATGATCAGTGCTACTTTTGTATTCTTTGCATGGACTGCTCTATCTGTTTTTCTCACATCTGAACTGTTGGTAATGGGTGATCCCATGTGATGTAAGCTTCATCATTTTCTGTAATGCTTTGTGTCTCATGTTTCCATTACTTTTAAGCTACTTCAGTATTATAATGTTTGCACAATCCCCAGTGCAACAACCTTGCTACATTATTATGCCTTTCAGTATACAGTCTTTATGCCAGTAATGTTTCACACCCAGCAACAAGATGTGTGACTGTTTCCAATTCTGTTTTACAAAACCTGCATTTGTCTGTTTGTCACACATGCCAAAGTATACTTAGTCCACTATCCTGGGCCACTAATACTAACCTTTTGTCTTTTGGTTTAAATTCACCTTTCCTTAACCATTCCTGCATTTGGTCCTGATGAACATGAGGTTGTTCCAAGAGTTTTCTGCATTTGCAAGTATATTTATGTATTTTCCACATTTCTTGCCTTCTCATCTGATCCTTCACCTTACATTCTTTCATTTGTTTTTTTTTTTTTGTTTTTATCCCATTCAGATACAGCCAGACTTACCTACTTCTGGTTTGATTTCTGTTCCTGCTTGACACTGATATACTTCTGCTAAGATATGCAGGGAAGTAATCTTAGACTTATTCTCCTCATGTTTTAAAACTTCCGACATGTTTGGATCTTGTGAGGTCAGCAGATATATGTGTAGTCCTACAATTGCAGCTCTATACATGTAATCAGTTTCGAGGAGGCCCATACAACCTTCAGAATGGGGAATACATAATCTTTGTATACACTGATTTTTATAAATCATTTGATAAGCATGAAGCATTTTTCTTGTTTTCCTGACCAGCTGATCTAGTACCTTTTGGGGCCAGTCATTCACATCATAACTGTAAGTTGTTCTTCGTGTTTCACTGCTGCAGTCATCACATTTTGTTATCTGCTTGCAGTAGCCCTCAGAGTCGGCCTGATGTTCAAAGTCTTGGGTCCTGCATCGGTTGCTGTCTCATCTTCCATGATGTCAGGTAGTCAGGGGTTTAAAGCATGCAGCCGACGCCATTACATCAGTCTTTCTTGCCGTGCGGTGCCCGAAGCAGAAGCAGTTCGTAAGTGCCGATCGGCCGACTCCTGAAATTTTCGTTTTCGAGTTTCAGAACCGAAGTCTTCAACTAAAGCCAAGTAACCTGTTGGGGAAACTTTTTCTTGCTCTAAACCAATGTCAGTAAAAGTCAGTAATTGTATTTCTTGTGGAAAGCAAATACCTCATAAAAATTTTCATTCGTACTGTATTCCTTGCCTAGGCCCTGACCACGACGTACCTCGCCGTCGGTTTTGTGCCTTATTTAAACGAAATATTCGTCTGTATATTTACGCTTCTAAATAATTTGGTACTCGGCTCAATTATCCAGATATGTCTTCGGTAAGCAACCCGACTAACGACATTCCGAAAAAGCGCAAAGACAGAGACAGGCCGCCTAGGTTCTCCTAAGGTAGTCAGCAGTTTGACTGTACTCAGAGAGGCACTTTCGCAGCCCCTGATACCCGTTACTTCAGATTTGCAGGCCTCTACTAAGACCCATTCGGAGTCCGGTATACCACGAGATGCTTCAACTGTTGAACCTGCAGATGTCTCTACCTTGGATGGGTCTAGAGCCGCTGTGCAGGCAGCGGATTCTGAGGGTGTATTCAGGCCTACTGACTTGCATATTAAACCAACGCCATCTTCTTCTTCAAGGCCTAAAACTCAAACCATGCCTAGAAAACCGATGCCCAGACCGCATGGTCAGGCCTCTGTGCCTAAAAACAAATGTTAAGAATGGCTGAAGACCTTATTACTTTAATCAGGGGAAGCCAGCCTTCCCCCTCTAAGAGACCTAGGACTGAATTTGCTTATGATACTTCTGATCAGGATTCTGACATTTCTGTTTCCTCTGATGACCAGGCTTTACCCTTTTCTACCTATGAGGATTCTGATGCAGAGGACTCTATTCTCTCTGCTTCCCCTCCAGAGGGTTTCTCTTTTGGTGAAAGTTTGCATACTCTTGGGGAGCATTTTCTCTGGGAAAGCCAGGGATTACTCTGATGCTAAAATGAGGCTTAGAGATTTCTTACTCCTGCCCAAACACAGGCCTTTAGCTATCCCCCCCGTACTGGACATTGTTGGTGATGCCTTTTTGGAATTTAGCTTGGCCCCTGACTCTTTACCTCCTGCTCCCAAAAAACCTGATAGATATTACAGGGTTCCTGACTTTCACAAGTTCCTTTTTAAAAATCCTACTGCGGATCCTGAGACCATTTCATAGGGACCCAAGGGCATTAAGGCTACTGCTGTCAAAAATCCTACCCCCTCTGATAGAGATTCCAGGGTGCTGGATAGATGGGGTAAGAAGGTATACGCTTCTGCAACCTTGGCCATTAGGGCCTTAAACTGTCAGTTTCATATGTTAAAGTATCAGCAGCATATTATTGGATTGCTTAAACAGAAAATGATGTTGATTCCTGACTGTGCTGAAAGTAAGGATTTGCAGGATTTAATGAATTTTGCTGAACAAGTTGGAAAACGTACTTTGCATTGTGGTTTTGATTCACTAGAGGCATCTTGCAGGGCTGCTGTCACTGGGTCTGTGCTTAGAAGGCATGCTTGGCTTAAGGAGCAGTCTTTGCCAGATCATGTTAAAGCTAAATTGCTGGATGCTCCCTTAAATCAGGACCACCTGTTTGGCAACAAAGCAGAAGTAGTACTTAAAAAGATGGAAGAAGAAGCTAAATCTATGCAAACTGTTAAAGATTTCCTACAGGTACAGCCTCCAAGATTTAGTAGGCATTGGCCCTCTAAGAATTGGTCTTTTCCTGCCTCTTCCAGACCTTCTCAGTCCAAACCCAGAACCAGCAGAACACCCAGGCTTCAGTCCCAAGGTACGCACAGAACTAAGCAGTGGGGGGGGGGGGGGCTCCCACTTCCAAATCAAGGAGTAGTAAGACTCCCCACTATGGTAAACTGTCTCAATGACTTAACTTTACAACTTCCAATCACTTCTCAACTGACTGCTCCTTTAGGGGGAAAGATTGCTCTGCAGAACAAAAAACTGGGAACTAATTACCCAGGACAAATGGATTTTAAATATAGTTTCCCAAGGATACAGATTTCACTTCCACACATTACCAACCCCAAACGATTGGCCAGATCTACCCCCAAATCAGTGGGCAGAGGCTCAAAAGCAAGTACTCTCTCTCTTAAGCATAAGGGCTGTTCAAACTGTACAAGAAGTGGAAAAGGGACAAGGTTTCTCCTAAAGACTTTTCCTGGTACTCAGAAAAGACAACTCGTGGCGTCCTATCCTGGACCTTTCTATCCTAAACACCTTTTTGGTGATCCCAAAATTCAAGCTCCTAACTCTTCACCAGTTGCTTCCTATGCTAGGCAAGGATGCATGGTTGGCAACACTGGATTTAAAGGAAGCCTACCTGCACATCCCAATCAGGGAATCTTGCAGTAGATACCTACGCTTCAAAGCAGGCTACATGCACTACAAGTTCTCTGCACTGCCCTTTGGCTTATCTACTGCGCCCAGGGTATTCACAAAGTGCCTAGCTCCAGTCATTGCATTTTGCAGGCAAAGAAATATTCAAATATACCCATACCTGAACGATTGTCTATTTCAGGCAGAAAGCCAGGACATACTTTTGAATCATCTGGTGTTTGTACAGAAGGTGCTGACTTGTCTGGGGTACAACATAAATGAAAAGAAATCACATCTTGTACCCTGTCAACAAATTACATTCCTGGGAGCAAGCTTGAACACAACTTCCCAGATGGCTTTCCTAATGCCAGAGAAACAAATTAATTTGACAGCTTACTTCAAACTAATGGCCACAAAAACCCTGCTATCTGCAAGGCAAATACTGCAAGCCTTGGGGTTCATGGTCACCTGCATTCTTCTAATTCCATACGCAAGACTGCATATGAGGAAACTACAATGGTATCTAAAGAGTTTCTCTAGTGGGCAGAGGCCTGCCACCAAAACAGGGGACTACCATTCACTCTACCCCCTGCCGCCCAAACCCTAACAGAAGCATCAGATTATGCATGGGTGGCTCACCTGGCAGGGAAGTGCATTCAGGGCAAATGGAACCCAAGTCAAATGCACCTGCATATCAATCCAAAAAAAAATGTTAGCTGTACAGAATGCTCGACAGCCTTAAAGGACCACATTCTTCCAGGACAGTTAATGGACCACATTCTTCCAGGACAGTTAATGGTAAGGATGGACAACACCACTGTTATGTGGTACATGAGGGGGGGGGCCCATTCATACCCCCTCTGCAGACTAGCCATGGCTCTGTGGAACGCAGCCTTGAGCTACCAAGTGCATCTACAGGCTCAATTCCTGCCAGGGAAGCTAAATACACTGGCAGACGAACTAAGCAGAAGTCTCATGGACCCACACGAGTGGAAACTGGATCCAAAGACTTTCAACATGTTGATAAACAAATGGGGGAGCCCAGATATAGACCTGTTTGCCTCCCCCCAGAACTACCAATTGGACAAGGATTCCCCACAAACAAGCTTGGAAAGTGGATGCCCTGTCCTTCAACTGGAAAAATCTATCCGTTTATGCCTTTCCTCCACTGCCGCTCCTCTCCAAAGTACTACTAAAGATCAAACAGGACAAACCAAGGATTATACTGATTGCACCAGACTGGCTATGGAAACACTAGTACCCCATCTTGCGCAGTGTGTCACTGCTGGCACCATGGCACCTGCCTCAGACCCCTACCCTGCTGTCCCAGCAGGAGGGCCAGATTCTGCATCCTCTGCTTCAAACCCTGAACCTGGCAGCCTGGCTAATTGCTTGACCTCTCCATTACCATCCCTCAGTAAACAAGTGTTGGATGTCATTTTGGAGGCAAGGAGGCCTAGTACTAGAAAATCTTATGCTGAAAAATGGAAAAGATTCTGTTCCTGGAACCAAACGCAAGGGATGGGCACAGCAGGGCCCAATTTACCTCAGATTCTTCAGTACTTAACTGAGATGCTTCACAAGGGCCTGTCTTTTTCCTCCATCAAAATTCATGTCACTGCCATTTCAGCTCATTACAACACAGAACCACCACACTTCTCTCATCCACTACTCAAGCAGTTCCTCAGTGGGGCCAAAGACCACCCAGGAGAGCCCCCACTCCAGCCTGGGACCATAACTTTGTATTGGAAAAACTCACTCTACCTCCTTTTGAGCCAGCTGCAAGTGCAGAGTTAAAATTATTTTCTTGGAAAACAGCCTTCCTTTTAGCAATCACTTCAGCAAGAAGGGTATCTGGATTACAGGCCCTTATGGCAGTGGAGCCTTTCATCATCTCTCATGCTGGCAGGGTGTCCCTTAGGACCAACCCCTCCTTCATGCCCAGGGTGGTATCCAGTGTGGCTCTTAATCAGTCCATTCATTTGCCCAACCTTCTTTTCTAATCCACAGAACAAAGGGGAACGGATACTGCACGCCTTGGATGTGCACAGACAACTTAGATTTTACTTGGACAGGAATAATCCTCAAAGGAAATCTGAACAACTGCTGGTGGCATTTGCTGCAGGGGCAGAAGGGAAGGCCATTTCAAAGCAAACAATTTCTAAATGGATAGGCCATTGCATTCATTTCTGCTATAGGCACCATGGAAAACCTATCCGACAGGGAGGGGATAAGACCACACTCAACCAGGGCTGCATCTACCTCTACAGCCTTTCTCAGAGGTGTCCCCACCAGGGACATCCTAGAAGCTGCTACCTGGAGTTCTGTACATACTTGCACCAAGCATTACCATGTTCCTATTTTCTCTAAATCCAGAGCTGGTTTTGCCACTGCAGTCTTGCAAGGACTTGTAGCTGGTCCTAATGCTATCTAAATTCCTCCTCGCATCCTTAGCTTTGGGAATCTACCCAAATGTGAGGACTGCAGCAGTGAAACATGAAGAACATAGTACAGTTGTGTACACTTACCATAAATGTAGATGTTTGTGTGTATTCACTGTTGCAGTCCTAGTTACCCTCCCTCCAGCCCCCTGACTTATTTTGGCTATACCTCTATTCTTCTTTACTATGCTTAAAAGCTTTTTGGTGTATTTACTTTTTTGTTGGAGGTATAACCTTGCATAATTATATTTAATTGCTTCCCATTAGGGGGGCACCTGACATCTGGGGCAAGAAAAACTGATGTAATGGCATCGGCTGCATGCTTTATACCCCTGACTCAGGCCGACTGAGGGCTACTGCAAGCAGATAACCCAAATGTGATGACTGCAACAGTGAATACACTCGAACATCTACATTTATGGTAAGTGTACACAACTGTACTTTGTCCTATTCCACTGTTGCAGTATTCATCACATATGGGTTTACTCCTGTTACTACCCGAATGTCCAGCCATTATACAAAAGATTTCTGTCACTGTAGGGTGTGTGAGACATCTGACGTGACTAGAAGAGTTTTTGCCATACAAGTGATGTCTGCACGCACCAGCCCTCTGAACTTCTCAGCCGCCAATCAAACGTCAGGTGTTCCTGCTGGTTTACCTTCATGTGTGCGTATTGCACACAGGCGAACAGCAATTATCCGAACTGCCGTTTGCAAACACAGAACGGAAAAAGGTTTGAATGTGCAATGAGCGAAAGCACAGTGACATTTGCTCATTGCACATTCGACATTGTGGGGCAGATTGCACTATAGTGGGGATCGGAAAATGGTCCCTTTCCCCACTGTAGTGCAATCTCAGAGTTAGAATATGAAAGTAGGGGCTTCTTTTGATATTTATGTTCGAAAATCAGCAAATCTGCTTTTCGATTTGCTGATTTTCGAACATATGGAATTGTCGCTGTTCTGACTTTCGTGATTATGATTCGCTCATATGAGCAATCACACCACTGTGATTCGGGTTTGTAAAGGTAAACCGTTCCTGCTCTCCCGGCAGTCAAATTCTGAAGAAATCAGATAAGTACCTTGTTGGGGAACCTCTTTTCAGTCATTTTCATTATCCTACTTGCTTGTTCATGTCACCCAGAAAGGGCAAGTGTAAGTGTGGCAGTCAGATACCTCACAAGGATGCCCACGATCAGTGTCTTTTTTTTGTTTAGGTCGGTTGCACAGTTACAAGACCTGCTCCATCTGCCAGCTGTTTGTAACCAAAACTCTCTGCAGCCATCTGCACATGCTCAGTCTATACCTTGAAAATCAGCATCTCAAGCAGCTAACCTTGGGTATGGAGGGTTCTGCTGACTTGCCTGCCAAACTGCCAAAACAGAAGGCCAAGCTGTGACTTTTGTCCAACCCTCAGTTTATGGCCAACGTCAGCCTGGCTGAAGACTCTTGTCTTCTCCGCTTTGGATACATTGGGTACTTTCACGGAAGCCACACAATCCCCCATGGAGGGCACGTCCACAGAGGCTTTTCCGACATCTGTTTATGATGCCGGGGAAGGACCAGCGATTTCAGTAGGGCCATCAGATCCATTCTCTTAGTCGCCAGGTTCTAGGCCTTCCTCCATTCAGATGCCCGCTAGGCCTCTCATAAGAAGGAAAAAAGAAAATACATATCTCCTACTCCTGAAACTACCAGAGACTGGCAGGCTTTCAGCCAAAGTCTGTTTAATGCTTTTATGGCCTTACGGCCTACCACTTCAGGGACATCCACTATCCCTCCTCCTATACTGAGCCCTAGGCCTCAGACATCAGATCCCTCTTTGAGGGAAGAGGAGGAATTCTCTGATCAGAAGTGTCCCTAACTTCTACCTGTCAGCTGCCTTTCCTCCTGGGATATGGCTTCCCAAAGGAAGAATCCATTGACCCTGACTCCCCAGCAGAGGATTTGACCTTTGAGGAAACTATTACAAAACTGAAGGAGCATTTCAAATAAGAGTCATCTGAAATGAGAGGTCCAAAAAAGGTATTATGACCTCATTTAGCTGGACACCCCAACTCCTCCTGCTGTTCCACCCATTCTACCTGCCTTTCTGGAAGCCTTCTCTTCTGCATTCTTGAACCTGGACTCCCAGTCCCCTGCTCCATGCAGACCTGATAGATTTTATAAAGTCCCTGAGACTGCCAAGTTTCTAATTAAGTGTCCTGCTGCAGACCCTACCACAATTTCCATCTCCCCTGGTAAGGCTTCAAAATTATTGCCTACCACCGCCATCCTCCCAGCTGACAAAGACAGCAAAGCCATGAACGTCTGGGGAAGAAAATATAAACCTCTGCTACTCTGGCTTTCAGAGCTCCTAACTACCAGAAACACATGGCTAAATATACATGATCCCTTTTGGAGAAAATCTCTAAGGAATTGTCTGACTCACCAGATTTTGCTGCCAAAGCTTCACTGTCCTCCCTAGTGGCCCTCACTTCTCAGATGACCAGGTGCTCTATAAAGTTCTGCTACAATGCTACTGAGGCCTTAGCCAGGTTGGCAGCATCAGCCTTAAGAAGATACTCCTGGCTACGTCTCCAGCCTCTACCTGATGACTTTAGAGCCAAGCTGGTTGATGCTCCTTTATACAATTCACCCTGTTTGGAACTAAAGTGGCTGACTTATTTAAGTCATTGCAACAAAAAGGGAAAGCGATGCAGGATTTAAAACACCTGCTGGTCTCTCTCATTCCAAAATTCCAGAGGAATTACCCAGCTAAAACTCAGTTTATTAGAAAGTACTCCCATCCTGCTGCCCCCACAAGTCCTAGGAAAACATCCAGGAAGCAACCATCTCCTACTAGAACTTCCACTTCTTCTAGCCAGAGGCTGCCCTTTCAAGACAGGGCAGGTAGTGTCTGACTACCTGCCAACCTCAAAACCTCCACCTTCTCCCTCTATCCCTCTCTCAGTGCGTCTCTCTCACCATCTCCAAGCATGGACCCATATCACCTCAGACAAACGAGTCCTTTCATTAATACAAAACGGGTATTTTATTACCTGGATTATGCCTCCAAAGAGAAGGGGCATCACCCAGCCTCCAAAAGAGCAGCTCCCCCAATTGCAGCCAGTGCTAGACAACCTGATGGCTCAAGGCACCATTTCAACAGTCCCTCTGTCTGCAAAAGGAAGAGGTTTCTACTCCAGGATTTTCCTAGTTCCAAGGAAAGATGGTCCCTGGAAGCAAATTCTGGATCTCTCTCTTCTCAACCTCTGCCTTCAGAATCAAACCTTCAGATGTGGACCTTACCAACTTTTTTCCCACTCCTACTTCCACAAGGGTTCATGGCCACCTTCGATATCAAGGATGCCTACCTTCACTTCCCTATAAGGTCCAGTTTCAGGAAATACCTGAGGTTCTCTGTGGAATCCTGTCACTTTCAATTCTCTGCTTTGCCCTTTTGGCTTTCCACTGCACCCAGAGTCTTCACAAAATGTCTGGCTCCAGTTATTGTCTTCTGCAGGACAAAAGGAGTCCAGATATTCCCTTACCTGGATGACTTGCTCATTCAGGCAGACAGCAAACAGGCCCTTCAGCAACACTTACAAGTTGCTATTACCCTCCTGCAGTCCCTGGGGTTTCAGATCAACTTCCCAAAATCCCACCTGAACTCTACTCAAGACTTGTATCTTCTTGGTGTGCAGGATTCATACAGACATCATGCAAGCCTACCTCCACCCACCAAGAGATGGAAAGCTTGGCACACCACCTACCTCCGGTCCTACAGACCACAGGCTCCTGGGCTATATGTCATCCACTATCCCCATACTACCATTAACAAGACTCTATATGAGGAAATTTAAGTGGTACCTCAGGTCAGTTTGGACCCAGCACTCTCACTTCCTGGAGTACAGGGTACCCCTCCTGCCCTGCCTCAAACAAGAAATCTATTGGTGGTTGAAGTAGGTGAACCTCAACCCAGGTCTTCCTCTCCAGCCACCTCAACCCAAGCAGGTCATGCACACAGATGCCTCAGACTTGGGCTGGGGAGCAACTCTGGGGCACCTGAGAGTGCAAGGGCTGTGGCCAAGGCCACACAGGAAAGTACACATCAATATCCGAAAGATGAGGGCAGTACTATTGGCCCTACGAGCCTTCCAATCCAAGCTACAGCAGGGACCATTGAAAATGTTTGCAGACAATACCACAGTGCTGTTGTGTCTCAGCAAGCAGGGGGTGAATCAAATCTTATTTGCTCTGCAGACTAGCTGTCCTGGTGTGGGAACTGGTTACCTCCCAGGAAGTTACCCTACAGGCAGTTTACATACCTTCTTAAAATTTTCAGATAGACCCCCTCAGCAGATCCATAATGAACAACCACGAATGGATGCTTCACAGGGACGTCTTCTTGGACCTGGTCCACAGATGGGGTACACCTCAAGTAGACCTATTTGCCTACTCCACCAACAGGCAACTTTCTTAGTTCTGCATCAGACTTCCACACCCTCAGGCTATGACAACAGCTGCCTTCTCAATATCCTTGAAGGGGATGTTTCTTTATGTATTCCCCTCCTTCCCCCTTGTACAGAAGGTCCTGATGAAGATCCGGCAGGACAGACCAAAAATCTTGATGGTGACTCCCTATTGGCCAAGACAGCATTGGTTCCCCTCTCCTCTTACAGCTATCCAAGGGCTATCGCCACAAGTTACCCCTCAGAGTGGACCTTCTCACACAGCACAAGGGATCCCAGATGCACCCACAGTAGCAATCTCTGCACCTCTCCCTGTGGGTGATAGGATTCTGATCCCTTTCAGACACCTTTTCAATGATGACATGCTCGCTGTCCTGCAGGAGGTCAGGAAACCAAATACAAGAAAATCCTACCTTTCAAAGTAGAAGAGATTTTCAATTTGGTGTCTCAAAAGGCAGTTAGACCTGCTGAAAAGTGTGACCCCCCTATAGTGCTGTCTTACCTGTGTGAATTACTGCAGACAGGGTTGGCCTACTCATCCATTAAAGCCCACTTGTCAGCCATTTCAGCATGTCTTTCCCCAGATCCCCCCCTAGCTTCCAGACTACAAGCTAAGTTATTCTTTAAAGAGGTCCTTCACCTTAGACCAACCAGGAAACCCATTCTACCTCATGAGACCTCAACTATGTTTTAGAGAAGTTAACGCTTCCCCCATTTTAGCCAGTGGATAAAGCTTCCCTCAGAACATTGTACATGGAAAACTGTCGTCCTCATGGCCTTGACCTCAATCAGGAGAGTGTCAGAGTTGCAAGCCTTCATGCCCAAGGTGGTGAATGATCTTTCCCTTAATCAGGCCATCGGCCTGCCAACCTTTTTTTGTAACCCACAGGGAGACAGTGAGAGAGTACTCCATTCCCTGGACATGCACAGACAGCTCAGATTTTATCTGCACAAAACCAAGTCCATCGGACAAGCTGAGCAACTGTTTATCTCCTTCCACCCCAGGACCCTAGGGAAGGCAGTAACCAAACAAACAATTTCAGCTTGGATTTCCAAAGCTATTAACTTTTGCTACAAACACAATGGGAAATTCCTGCAGGGTACTGTCAAAGCACACTCCACCAGGGCAATGGCCTCCTCAGGGGCCTTCTTCAGGAATTAGGATACCGCCTCCATACTGGAAGCAAGCCACATGGTCGTTGGTGCATACCTTCACCAAACATTACAAGTTAGACCACATTTCTAGGGCCAGAGTGTGGTTTGCCAGGGCTATCCTCCATGGATTCCTGGAGACCTCTACTAGGCCACCAACCCCTTCTTCACAGTGAGCTTTGGCACTCAACCATATGTGATAAATACTGCAACATTGGAATGGAAGGACATGGAAAAGTGTAAAATCTTACCATAACCATAGATGTCCTTCTCTTCCATGTTCCAGTATTCCTTCCCTCCCACCTACCCCATCTGTTATGCAGCATTTCCCTTTCTGTATGGCACAGGGCTGGCATTACCTTTAACAGTTCTGAGGGCTGGTGCATGCAGACATCACTTTTATGGCCCACGTTCGCCTAGCCACATCAGACATCCCACGTACCGTACAGTGACTGAAGTCTTTTGTGTACTAGGTGGACATTTGGTTAGCAAGAGGAGTAAACTCATATGTGATGAATACTGCAACATGGAAGAGAAGGACATCTATGGTTATGGTAAGATTTTGCACAACTTTTCCTTAGGTCAAGAAGAGCAAATTGGTTTATGGTTTGGACTTTGTTCCTAGATGTTAGTGCTGTTTTCAGTATTAATTTTAGTCTTCTAAAATATTCCTTACTAATTTTTTTTCACATTTCTTCATGTTTTATTGTTGACCCTTCATCATTTCCCAAATATTTATACAGTCCCTTTTGTTCAAGTTCTTTTGTATCGCATTCCTGTCCCAGACTGATATTTTCTTAGTACTGTGGCTTTCCTGCTTTAAAGGTTGCTTTTGCACATTTATCAAGACTAAATGACATTCTTATGTCATCTAAAAAAGTTTTGACCTGTTGTAGTTCTGTTTTCAGTTCCTCATCAGACAAGCTATACAGTTTTAAATAAACCACATAAAGAAGATAAGTCTTTACACATTGTTTTCTTGGAGCCAAATTGTAGCAGTGACTTAATCTGCTAAGTAGACAGCTTAATATGTTGAGGGCAAGACAGAAGATTAGTGGTGACAGTCACTCTAGAATATCCCCCATTGAATTTTTATCCCTGGAATAATAATTTGTCCTTTTTCATGGATTAATTGCTGAGTGGTTTGTCACAGGTCACTGCAGTGTTATTGATCAGTGTAGGGTGTGTCTTATACATTTGTAAGCACTCGTATCCATAAACATAGATTGCTGTCAGGTGCTTTTTTGTCTATCCATGCCATTCTTAGATTCTTCCCCTTTTTACAGTTCTCCATTATGAATTTAACAACAATGATCCTTTATTCCACATGACATTCTTTTAACTCTTTTGTTCTGTTGCCATGATTGAGTTTTCTTCTAAATGACTATAAATTCTGTATCATTTCCAATGTATAGCTTATACATTGTTGGAAGGCAAGTTATTGGACTATAGTTTTTAGGATCGTTTGCAGGTTCTCTCTTAAGGATGAGTATTTTTTCCTGTTGTTAACCAAGTTGGCATCTGTTCAGGGTACGCATGTAAATAGTTCTTGCTCATGGCTAAATGTTCATGTAAAGATGTTAATACTGTTAGCCAAAAGTTAGGTACTGCATCTGGGCCTGGGGTTCTCCAATTAGGAGCTTTTCTTAATTTTGTTTCAATTTCTCTAGTCGTAACTTCATCCCATTTCATATCCTGTACATTTGAACTTATTTCTTTTACTTCTTCCGTCCATTCAGCATCTTTGTTATGTTCCACAGGATGTTCATCGTGTTACCCTGCTGCAGTCATCACACTTGGGTTATCCTGCCGTCAGGCGGTCCCACAGTCGGCCTGAATTCCAAAGTCTTGGTCTGGCGTCGGTTGCTGTCGCTTCTTCCCTGACGTCAGTGCGCCAGGGGTATATAAGAGGCATCCGACGCCATTTTCTTCAGTCTTTCTTGCCGTGCGGTGCCCGAAGCAGAAGCAGTTCGCAAGTGCCAGTCGGCCGACACCTGAGATTTTCGATTCAAATTTCAGTCCGAAGTCTTCAATAAAGCTAAGTACCCCGTTGGGGAACCTTTTCTTACCTCAGTCCGATGTCAGAAAAAGTTAACAATTACATTTCTTGTGGGAAGCAAATACCTCATAAGGACTTCCATTCCTGTTGTATTCCTTGCCTAGGCCCAGACCACGACATCACAGGTTGTCGGTTTTGTGCTAGGTTTAATAAACGAACTATCAAACGCCGTTTTTGACTTCGCACGACATTACTTTGGTAGGAAATTTAATTATATCATGCCGTCGGAGCAGCCGACGACTGGCATGCATAAAAAAATGCAAGGATAAGGACAGGCAGCCTAGGAACAAGCCAGACTCCGAGGCCTCTGCTGGGCCTGTCGCCAGTTCTCCGGTTTTCAGTGAGGTGCCTACGCAGCCCCTGACTACCGCAGAACTGGAACCCCAGACAGCTGCGGATTCTCAAGCGGAATCTACTAGGCCGACGCAGCCATCTTCATTAGGCCCTTCCGACACCGGAGCAGAAGTAGACCCCGGTGCAGTGGAAACACCTTCGGTTGCAGAAGGTGTCTTCAGACCGACTACACTCACCATTAAATCTTATTCTAAGCTTAAAACACCTTTAAAACCAAAGAAGACTGTACATCAGTGTACAGTTCAAGGCCCCATGCCTATGAAACAGATGCTTAAGATGGCTGAAGATTTGATTACCCTAATCAGGGGTTCCCATCCCCCTTCTGATTAAAGACCTAGACAAGAGGAGGATTATGCTTCATCTGACCAGGTTTTAGTTTCCTCAGATTCTTCTGAGGAACAGGATTACACTTTTCCACCTTGTGAAGACTCTGATGCTGAAGACTCTATTCCCTCAGCATCTCCCCCTGAAGACTACTCCTTTGGGGAAATTTACATACCATGAGGGAACATTTCCACTGGGAGGGCCAGGACTACTCTGATTCTAAGAAAAGGCTCCGAGAGTTCCTTTTACTACCCCAGCACAGACTTCTTGCTATCCCTCCAGTTTTAGATATTGTGGATGATGTTTACTTGGAGTCTAGTCTAAATCCAGACTCTCTACCTCCTGCTCCAGCCAAACCAGACAGATACTACAGAGTACCTGACTCACACAAATTCATTTATAAAAGCCCTGTGGCTGACCCAGAAACAATTTCCCAGGGTCCTAAGGGAGCTAAAGCTTCTATGGCTGAAAATCCTGTGCCCTCTGAAAGGGATTCCAGAGCCCTAGATAGATGGGGAAAGAAAATATACACCTCAGCAACTCTGGCTATGAGAGCATTGAATTGTCAGTTTCACGTGCTGAAATATCAGCAATTCCTACTGTCTCAATTAAAACAAAAAATGAGCACACATACTGAACAGTCTGAATTCAAGGAAATGCAGGATCTGTTGCATGCAGCTGAACAGGTGGGCAAACATACTTTACAATGTGGATTTGATTCATTGGAAGCTTCCTGTAGAGCAGCTGTTACTGGCTCTGTCATACGTAGACATGCTTGGTTAAAAGAACAAACCCTTCCTGATCATGTTAAAGCAAAATTATTAGATGCACCTTTACAGCAGGATGTATTATTTGGTGTCAAAGCAGAAGAGGTTTTAAAGAAAATGAAGGATAAGGCAAAGTCTATGCAGACAGTCAAGGATTTTTTACAGGTACAACCCCCTCGTTTCAGCAGAAATTGGCCAACAAAAAAAATGGTCCTTTCCAGCTTATGACAGATCACAGAGGGGCAAATACAGATGCCCAAGGGGCAAAGGTCAGTCACAAGGCCCTTACAAACCTCACCAATGGGGTACTACTACCCAGAAAGGAGGAGAAGACAGGCCCCAAACTAGCAGAAGACAAACACAATGACTGAATCCTCAAACTACCAAGCAAATCTCTCCTGGCAACTCCCTTGGGAGGAAAATTAGCATTTTTTTGCAGACAACTGGCGCACCATCACAAAAGACAAATGGGTCCTAAACATGGTCTCTCAAGGATACAGATTCCACTGTCACACCTTTCCAAGGATAAAAGGAATGCCAAACCTGCCACCAAATCAATGGGCAGAGGCACAAAAACAAATTACAGCTCTCATGGACATGAGAGCCATTCAGCAGGTACCTACACAGGAGCAAGGACAAGAATTTTACTCAAGACTCTTTCTAGTCCCAAGAAAGGACAAAACATGGAGACCCATTCTGGATCTTTCAGTTCTGAACACCTATCTGCAAGTACCAAAATTCAAGATGCTAACACTACAGCAGCTTCTTCCCATGCTGGGCAAGAATGCTTGGCTAGTAATGTTGGACCTCAAGGAGGCATACCTGCATGTCCCTGTCAGACAAAATTGCAGAAGATACCTCAGCTTCATTGCAGGTTCAACGCATTATCAGTTCTCTGCACTGCCCTTTGGCTTATCTACTGCGCCCAGGGTCTTCACAAAATGCCTGGCACCAGTAATTGCATACTGCAGACAAAGAGGAATTCAAATATACCCATACCTGGACGACTGCCTTATTCAAGCAGAAAGCAAGGACATTCTTTTAAAGCATCTGGCATTTGTCAAACACCTTCTAAGTTGCCTAGGGTGCACAGTAAACGAAAAGAAATCAAAACTAGTGCCCTCACAAAACATAATATTCCTGGGTGCCAGCTTGAATACAACGGCCCAGATGGCATATCTCACGCCAGACGAGCAACAACAGCTGACTCAATATTTCAAAATAATGGCAACAAAGACCCAACTCCCTGCAAGAAAAATTCTGCAGGCCTTGGGATTCATGGCATCTTGCATATTACTAATACCATTTGCAAAACTGCATATGAGGAAATTACAATGGTACCTGAAAAGCGTATGAACTCAGCACAGCCACAGCTTGGAAACAATGATACCACTCATTCCCTGCCTTCAACAGGAGTTCCTGTGGTGGGCACAGGCATGTCACCTCAACAAGGGTCAGCCTTTTTCACCTTACCCACAGCCAGGCAAACTATGACAACACATGCATCGGACTATGCCTGGGGAGCACACATGGCAGGACAGTGCATTCATGGCAAATGAACTACAGATCAGAGGCATCTGCATATCAATCAAAAAGAAATGCTAGGAGTACAGAATGCCCTAACAGCTCTTACACCCAGGACAACTAATAATAAAGATGGACAATACCACAGTAATGTGGTACATAAGCAAGGGGGCACACATTCCTACCCTCTATGCAGGCAAGCAATGACCTTGTGGAACATTGCACTGTCTTACCAGGTTCAATTACAAGCACAATTCCTGCCAGGAAAGAAAAACACATTGGCAGACGACCTAAGCAAAAACATCATGGAGCCACACGAGTGGCAACTAGATCCACAAGTATTTGCAATGATAGCTCAGAAATGGGGATGCCCAGACATAGATCTGTTTGCAAGCCCCCAAAACTACCAACTTCAAAAATTTTGCACAAGGACATTCCATCCACAAGCTTGGAGAGTGGACGCCCTCTTTCAGTTGGAAAACATTAACAGTATATGCCTTTCCTCCACTGCCTCTTCTAGCAAAGGTACTGCTGAAAGTCAGATCAGAGAGGCCACAAATGATACTTATTGCACCAGACTGGCCACGCCAGCATTGGTATCCAATTCTAAGGAACATGGCCCATGGCCCACCATGGATTTTACCACAGATTCCTCACCTGCTCACCCAGCGAGACAATCAGATTCTACACAGCCAGCTCAAGACTTTAAACCTGGCTGCATGGCAAATTACCTAAACAACCAGCCAACACCTCTATCCAAAGCTGTTATGGATGTCATTCTGGAGGCCAGGAGGCCCAGCACCAGGAAAACCTATTCAGACAAATGGAAAAGACTTTGCGCCTGGAACCAGGCTAAAGGCCAAAATCCACTGGATCCAAACATTCCTCAGATTCTACAATATTTAACTGAGATGTTGCACAAAGGACTTTCCTTTTCATCTATTAAGATCCACACCTCAGCAATTTCAGCTCATTACAACCTGGATCCTCCTTTATTCTCACATCCACTCCAAAGACAGTACCTCAGAGGGGCTAAGAAGATAAGACCGCCAAGGAGTGCACCAACACCTACTTGGGATCTCAACTTTGTTCTGGAAAAGCTTATACTGCCGCCCTTTGAACCAGCTTTTTCAGCTGATTTAAAATTTCTTTCATGGAAAACTAGCCTGCTACTAGCAATAACCTCAGCTAGAAGAGTCTCAGAGATACAGGCACTAATGGCAGTGGAGCCTTTCCTCATTTTTCATCAAGACAGAGTCTCTCTACGCACTAACCCTTCCTTTATGCCAAAGGTGGTATCCAGTGTGGCCCTTAACCAAACCATTCATTTGCCCACCTTTTTCCCAAATCCCCAGAACAAAGGAGAAAGACTCCTGCACTCTTTGGACATTCACAGGCAATTACATTACTACTTGGATAAAACTAAGGCTTTCAGAAAAACTGACCAGCTCTTTGTAGCCGATGCTACAGGATCACAAGGAAAAGCTATCTCAAAACAGACCATTTCTAAATGGATAGGGCAATGCATACATTTCTGCTACACGCATCATGGGAAACCGGTACCTGCTAACATTAGGTCCCACTCCACCAGGGCTACAGCTACATCAGCAGCCTTTCTCAGGGGAGTGTCAACCAAGGATATTCTGGAAGCTGCAACTTGGAGTTCAGTGCACACCTTCACCAAACACTATCACTTACCTCTATATTCTAAGACTAGAGCTGGTTTTGCCACCGCAGTTTTGCAGGGCCTATTAGCTTCTTCTAACCCTGTTTAACTCCACCTCCCATCCTTAGCTTTGGGATTCAACCCAAGTGTGATGACTGCAGCAGGGTAACACGATGAACATAGTACAGTTTTGTACCTACCATAAATGTAGATGTTCGAGTGTTCACCCTGCTGCAGTCCAGGTTGCCCTCCCTCCATCCCCTCTGTACTAGCTGAACTTATCTATACCACTCTATCCTATACAACCTCTGTGTTGTATTTGCTTGTGCCTAAAGGTATTGTTTTATTTTTATCTAGCTATATATATATATATATATGTATATATATATATATATATATATATATATATATGTATATATATATATATATATATATATATATATATATATATATATATATATATATATATATATATATATATATATATATATATATATATATGCATATATACATATATACTTTGCCTACCTATTGGGGGCACCTGACATCTGGGGCAAGAAAAACTGAAGAAAATGGCGTCGGATGCCTCTTGTATACCCCTGGCGCACAGATGTCAGGGAAGAAGCGACAGCAACCGACGCCGGACCAAGACTTTGGAATTCGGGCCAACTGCGGGACTGCCTGACGGCAGGATAACCCAAGTGTGATGACTGCAGCAGGGTGAACACTCGAACATCTACATTTATGGTAGGTACAAAACTGTACTATCTTCATAGATATTTCTCCATAGTGTATCTATTTCTTCTTTTTTTTTAGTGGTGTTTCAATTTCTTTTGCCCTGTTTCCCATTTCCATATAAAACTTTTTTGGGGTCTTCAATAAATTGCTTATTTTATACCTTTCCTTTATATTTGTCTGCATATCTTCTAAGTTTTTCTGTCTTTGCTGATATCTTTAGTCTATTATTTGCAATAGTGTACGATAGATCCTGATCTGTTTTTATACTGCACATTGCTTTTATCGCATCTGTCTTTGAGTGTTTTTGTGATCTGTTCCCTCTTCTGCACTTTTTTAACAGTAACAGTTCTTGTCTTAATTCCTGTATCATTTTCTCTATTCAGTACTTTCATGATTGCATTTGATTCCTCCCCTTCCTTTTCTCTTAATACCTTGTGATGTTAGGTAGTCCGATCTCACCTTCATTTTTACATATGGGTTCAGAGCCGATCCTCGGCTCCGACTCGGCCGATTTTCAAGCCGGAAGACTTCTGGTTGGCTCGTGGCTAAGCAGGTATCCCATGGTGCACCTGTACAGTCCCCAGATCTCATTTGCCGCTTCGACGAGTTTGGTTTTGCTTCTCTTGGCTCTGGCAAAGTTTTTCAAAATTCTTCATATTGTATCGTGTTCAGTGCTTTATTATTGTATATTTAGTATTGCTAATATATCAGGCAGTTGCTTGCCTTTTTTTGAGTGCAATTTAGTTTTCTAGTTGTTTATTGGTATCCTGTGTGCCAGTTAGTTTTAGGCGCTGTTGCCATTTTTTGTTTATTAGGTAGAGTTTTTGGCGGTTTTCTGCACTTAGTCAACAGGGGCTCCTGTTGGTCTTGTCTGTTGTTATTCTGACCTTTTTTGGTCACCGTTAGAAGTTGGTTTCTGCTATTTTGACTTTGTTTTTGGCGGGGATCCGCTTGTGAAGTTACTAGGATTGCAAGTTTATTACCTGTTTTTTCTTAAGAATAGAAAGTTATTGTGTCATTTACAGTTTCACTTGTATGCATGAGCTTTCCTTTCTGGTCTGTTTAAGTTAAAAGACCTAGTTTCACTACACCGGGCTAGGCCTGTTTAAGTTAGAGGACCTAGTCCTCGTGTAACTCATTTAGCTAGCTTTCTTTACACCGGGCTAGGCCCGTTTAAGTTAAAGGACCTAGTCCTCGTGTAATTCCTTCTTATGGCTAAGCCTATTTTAGTTAGAGGACCTAGTCCTCCTTCCATTTTCTCTCTTTCTCTTTTCAGTCTCTCTAGGCTGTGTATGTGTGTGTGTAATATGTCTAAAGAAAGTAAGGAGCATAAACCCTCAGGGTTCAAAAAGTGTATGAAATGCTCCCAAAAGATGTCCTTAACGGATGGCCACAGTAGCCTGTGTCTACTGCCTAGGGGCCATCCACTTACAGGAGTCGTGTTTGTTCTGCCTTGCTCTCTCTCCTAGAGTGTTACAGGAGAGGAGGAACAAACTCGTACTCAAGGGTCTATTGAAATCATGCTTTGAGGAAGCACTATCAGTTCTTCGGCTTCCTCTAAGTCTGGGAAATCAAAATCCTCAAAAAGGCCTTCTCCGGCACCGGCTGGTGTCTCGGAGCCACCTCTTAAACAATCGAGACAATCCAAATCTGCCTGCTCGACTCCTCAGCCTTCGGAGCCGAAGGAGAGCATCATAGTGGTGTCAGTCAGTTACAGGGGTTTGGGAGCCGATCTCTGAAACAATTGATACGGCAGTTGACTCTGCTACTCGGAGCCAGTCTGTAAGCTCCCTACTGGTGTCCGTAACAATTAAGTCTCCAGTGTCCCCCAGGTCAAGATCCCCAACTATGTCTTCCAGGTATTCCAGGACCCTTTCAGAAGAAGATGTGGAGAGGGTAGTGCTGAGACTCCTGAAGTCATCTGCCTTGCCAAAGTTATTGTTGGCTCCGACGCAGTCGGCTCCAGTGCCACTTGACCCAGCTTTGCCCTTGTCTGCTATTCTTCCTCCGAACCATACTGGCCTTTCGGAGCTGGAGTGCTTGGTGCCAACAGAGGAAATACCGGCTCCAACTCACCTTGTTGCTGCCTTGGATCCGGGTTCGGCTCTAGCATGCTCGGTGCTGTCCGTCATGTCCAGGGGCCAAAGCTCTCCTGTCGGCACCGATAGGGAGGGTTGGAATCGCTCTTCGGTTCCAAGCCTTCCTCTCGGTGAGTCGGCCAGGGTGAGCTCGGACCCCGCATCTATCTCGGAGCCGACAGCTCTGTCTCTGGCACAGACCCGCGTTTCTTTGGAGCGGGGGAGGTCTTTGGAGCCGGAGGGTCGGCGTTTGAGATTATGAGGAGCATGCTGTCTCATTCTCCAACACCTACCACTGGCACCAGCACTCTTTACCCCGAGAGTACCCACTTCAGTCTCAGCCGCTACTCTCTCTGGAGACAGCAGAGACCCACAGCCTCAGGAGCCATTGGCTGGTGGCCCCCATTTTTCTGAGGATTCCCCGAAATATCCTTGAGAGGAGCCTCCCCAGAAGAGGTTATGCAAGAGGAAACATATTGCATCCCAGGATGAGTCTTTGACATCGGACACTGACCTCAAGGAGTTGGAAGGGTCCCCCAAGTCATCCTGTGATGTCTCCTTTGTGGACATTTTAGAGACCCTTAGGCAGAGGTGCGACTGGCCCACTATTAACTCTTCTGATGAGGAGTCGGTGTACCTGTAGGCTTTCGGATCTCAAACTTCTGCCTCTTGGGTGTCTCCACCTTTTGACGAACTAATGGATCTAGTCAGTCAAAAGGTGTGGGATACTTCTGACACCGTGGAGCCAGTCCCCAGGAGACCAAATAATTTCTTGTCTGCCTCTCCTGGTAAAGAGTTCTTGTCCAAGGGCGTTCCCGTAGATGCCATGGTGGTGGCGGCGGCCACGAATGAGGAGTTAGCGGAGACCTCTTCATCTGTTCATCTGCCAAACAAGGAGTCTCGGCAGATGGACAGATTTGGGATGCATATTTTTAGTTCAGTGGTCTTTACCCTTCGTCCGTTGAACTATCTCATGCACTTCACGAGGTTGCAGAGGGATCTCCGCAAGGAGTTAGGAGACTCCATACAAGGTGCGTGTACTGAGGGAGTTCCTGACAAAATTTCTACTCAGTTGTCCACCTTAAATGCTGTGGTTAACTCCTCCATGCGACTTGTATCTTATGCTGCAGATGGAGCGAGTAGAGCAGCGGGTTCTGGAGTTGCCTTGAGACGCCATTCCTGGATGCACTTATGTAATTTTGCAGAACCGTTCAAGTCTACTTTCACCAACGCCCCTTTTATGGTTCCTCATTGTTTGGTTCCAAGGTGAAAGATACACTCACTCGGTGTGAGCAAGAAGGAAAGACTCTGTCTGCTGTGGAGTGCATTTTACTGTCCCTTCCAGACCATAGCCCAAGGGTCAAAGGGGCGGTAAAATGTGGTTCAGGAAGTCCCAGAGGGTCTTTCCTGACACACACGGTGAATCCTCCTTCAGAGGCAGAGGAGGAGGAAACTGCAGACGTTGCCCTAGAGGTAGGGGCTGTCCGCAATACCAACAAGGCCGTGATTCCTTTCGAGGACGGCCTTATCAGCACTCCTGATGTGGAGCCCGACTGCGCTTCTCTGTGGCCGATCAAGGGGTCGCATTTCTTTGTACCAAGAAGCCTGGCTAAATATCACCCAAGACAAGTGGGTACAAAGAGTTGTTACCAGAGGCTGTATCATACCCTTTTCCCTATCACCGTTTGTTCCCAAAAGGATCCCAGATGTACCACCCAATCTCAGGGATCAGGCAACTGTGGAGATCAACAACTTGCTCGGAAAAAGAGTCATCCAGCCCATCCCAGCAGACCAGATAGGATCTGAAACTTACTCCAGGTTCTTTTTAGTTCCAAAATGAACCGGAGATTGGAGGCCAATATTGGACCTCAGCAGATTGAAAGAATCAATGAAGAAAGACATGTTTCGGATGGTAACACTGCAGTCTATACTCTCGTTGTTAGGGAAAGACTTTTGGATGTGCTGTCTGGATCTTCAGGACGCCTATTACCACATAAAAAATGGACAAGGCGTCCAGAAGCCATCTGTGCTTCCGGCTGGGAGCCAGTCACTATGAGTTTCGCGCTGTGCCCTTTGGTCTCACCACAGCCCCCAGGGTGTTCACCAAATGCATGTCAGTAGTGACAGCTCACCTGAGACGGATTCCTGGTTTCTGTATTTGGATGACTGGCTCCTGACCACCCCCACCAGGCATCTACTCATCCAAAACAGGGACGTCACGATTCAACTTTATTCTCAGTTAGGGATCTCCATAAATTGGAAAAAAATCTGCATTATTGCCCTCTCAATCTGTGATTTTTATAGGCACAGAGGTAGACACAGTGAACATGACAGCTCGTCTCCCTGCCGAAAGGGCACAGAACTTAATCTCCCAAGTTTAGAGTTTTCTCCCGTTGCAAAAAGTCAAAGTGAAGTGGGTTCTTCAGCTCCTCGGGACTATGGCTTCCACAGTTCTATTGGTACCATTAGCCAGGTTGCACATGAGAATTCTCCAGTGGCTTCTGTTTTCCCAGTGGTCTTTCCAGTTTCTCCCACTGAGTCATCCTATCCTGCTGACGGAATCATGCAAGAAGGACCTTCGTTGGTGGATAGATCCCAATCAACTGATCATGGGTGCCCCCTTTGTTTTGGCCCAACCCGTTGCCACTGTGACCACGGATGCCTTCCAGATCGGGTGGGGGGGGCATTATCTCGGCAGGACTGTCCAAGGCACATGGCAAGAACACGAGGCTCATCTGTATATCAGTGTTCTGGAGATGAGGGCGGTGCTTCTGGCGTTGCAAGCACTTCAGGATCTTCTTCCTCTAGGGACAATTGCGATACAATCAGACAACATGTCAGTGGTTTGGTACATCAACAAACAGGGCGGTACCAGATCTTACCCATTCTGTCAAGAGGCCATGTGAGTTTGGGAATGGACGAATTCTTCCCAGCGCTTTCTGGTTGCAATGCACATTCCAGGGACGACCAGCGTGATAGCCAACAAGCTCAGCCTGGTAATCCTAATGCCTCATGAGTGGTCTCATAACAGGAAACAGTGGATCCGATTTTCCGGAAATGGGGACAGCCTTGCTGCGATCTTTTTGCCAGCCCCGTCAATACCAAATGCAGCAGCTATTTTTCCCTCATTCCCCCTCCGGGGGAGTCTCCCAGAGACTCTCTGGCTCACGATTGGCCCATGGGACTTCTGTATGCTTTTCCTCCAATCCCTCTCATTTCCAAAGTGATTCAGAAAGCCAGTTGGCTGGGAAGCAAGTTCCTCATTGCTCCTTACTGGCCTCGTCAGGTCTGGTTCCCCTTCCTCGAGCCTCTCCTCCTGGACGATCCTTGGATTCTGGATCCAGGGTCCGCTACACCCCTCAATCCACACCCTCAAATTGACAGCATGGCTGCTCCAGTTCCATCCATAGTTAGGCTTCATGATGTATCATCTTCAGTGTCACATATTCTTATGTCCTCCAGTAAATCTTCAACTAGTAGGCTGCATGGCAGTAAAAGATTTTCTCTTTGGGCACACACAATGAATGTAGATCCATATGCTGCTTCTATCCCTGTGATTCTGGATTTTCTTTCTGAGCTTTTTCAACAAGGATCTGCCGCTGCCACTATGAGTCCATTTGGCGGCGATTTCTCATTTTCATTTAGGTTTTCCAGATACCAATTTAATGTCTCATAAGCTATGCAAGACCTTTTTGAAAGGGGCCATTCTATTGAGACCACCTCTGCAAGAACCACTGGCTTCTTGGGATATAAATTTTGTGTTGTCCAAATTGACTTCTCCACCCTTTGAACCTTCCCACTCATCTTCTCTAAAATTTTTGTCTTGGAAGACCTTGTTTTTGGTAGCTATCACATCAGCTAGACTGGTATCTGAGCTACAGGCCTTGTCTGTTAAGCCACCGTATTTGATTTTTCACAAAGACAGGGTGTCATTATGTTCTAATCCCTCCTTTGTTCCCAAAGTTTGTTCTAATGCTACTTTAAACCAATCAATAGAACTCCCAGTTTTCTTCCCTAACCACTGTAATGCAGCTGAATACAGTTTTCATCAGCTAGACGTTCATAGACAGCTACGTTTTTATCTACAGCAGACTAAGGCTTTCAGGAAATCAGATCAGATGTTCATCATGTTTCACTGTTGCAGTCATCACTGTAGGGTTCTTCCTATTGGCAGGCAGCCCTCGGTCGGCCAGAATCCCAAAGTCTGGGTCCGGCGTCAGCTGTTCAATCATGCTCCCTGACGTCAGAGCGCCAGGAGTACAAAGCTGCCAGCCGACGCCATGTTCTCCAGTCTTTCTTGCCGTGTGGTGGAAGCAGTTCGCAAGTGCCGGTCGGCTGACTCCCGATATTTTTTTTTCGTACTTCAGTCCGAAGACTGACTGACTTCTTCGCAAAGCTAAGTACCCCGTTGGGGAAACTTTTTTCTTGCTCCAGTCCAATGTCAGAAAAAGTTAATAATTGTATTTCTTGTGGGAAGCAAATACCTCATAAGGATTTCCACTCTTACTGTGTTCCTTGTTTAGGCCCTGACCATGACGTAGCTAGTTGTGGGTTTTGTGCTAGATTTAACCAACGTACGATTAAGCGGAGGTATGATTTTGCTTTTCACTTCTTTGACAGGCGGTTTAAGTATAAAATGTCGTCGGACACACTTCTGACTTCCGGAGTTCACAAATGACGCAAGGATAAGGACAGGCCTCCGAGGTCCAAATCAGACAACGGTTTACAAGCAGAGCCAGCTCCAGGTTCGGCCGTCGTCAGTGAGGCACTTTCGCAGCCCCCCTCGTCGGCCATTTCAGAACCGATTGCTGAAATGGACTCCCACAAGGAGCCAACTAGGCCTTTTGAGTACTCCAGCTGCAGGACCTTCGGACAATGCTCCCTCGGATGGGTCCGGAGCCGCTGTGCACGTACCGGCTTCCGAGGGGGTTTTCAGGCCTACACAGCTTCTGATAAAGGCAAAGCCAAAGACAAAGGCGAAGACTCCTTCTAAATCAAAGACACCAGCCCAGGCCTCTTCTGATCCGGGACCCAAATCTCAGAAACAGCTGCTTAAAATGGCGGAGAACTTACTAACCATGATTAGGGGTTCACATCCCCCTCCAGACAGAAGGCCAAGACAAGAATGGGATCTTGAATCCTCTGATCAGGCATCTATTTCTTCAGTGTCTTCCTCTGAACAGGAATATACTTTCCCTCCTTATGAGGATTCTGATGCGGAGGAATCCATTCCATCAGCTTCTCCCCCTGAGGATTTTTCTTTTGGGGAAACTTTACATGACATGAGGGAACATTTTCACTGGGAAGGACAGGAGTACTCTGAATCTAAGAGAAGGCTTAGGGATTTCCTTCTTCTTCCCCAACATAGACCCCTGGCTATTCCTCCTATTTTGGATATTGTGGATGATGCCTTTTCTGAGGCTAATTTAACTCCTGACTCTTTTCCTCCAGCCCCTGCTAAGCCTGACAGATATTACAGGGTCCCCTGACTCCCACCAGTTCCTTTACAAAAATCTTGCTGCTGATCCAGAAACCATTTCTCAGGGTCCTAAGGGTGTTAAGGCTGCCTATGCAAAAAAAACCTATTCCGACAGATAAGGATTCCAGAGCTTTGGACAGATGGGGCAAAAAAGTGTACACTTCTGCTACTTTATCTATCAGGGCTTTAAATTGCCAATTTCATATACTAAAATATCAGCAGTTCCTGCTGTCTGTTATGAAACAAAAGCTAAGTACCATTTCTGCATGTGCAGATAATAAGGAATTACACGATTTGATGCATGCTACTGAGCAAGTGGAGAAGCATGGTTTACACTGTGGTTTTGATGCCTTGGAAGCTTCATGCAGGGCGGCTGCCACTGGCACAGTCATTAGAAGGCATGCTTGGTTAAAGGAACAAAATTTACCTGATTAAGTGAATGCAAAGTTACTGGATGCTCCTGTTCAGCATAATGTTTTGTTTGGGTCTAAGGCTGAAGAGGTAATAAAGAAAATGGAGGATAAGGCAAAATCCATGCAAACGGTTAAGGATTTCTTACAAGTTCAGCCCCATAAATTTAGCAGAAATTGGCCAACTAAAAATTGGTCCTTTCCCAGCTCGGACAGGCCTCAGAGGGGTAGATATAGGCGCTCCAGAGGGAGGGCCCAAGCACAGACCTCTTACAGACCTAGACAGTGGAGTGCTTCCACCCCCAGGGGTGGAGAGGACAGACCTCAATCTTATAGAAAACAGGCTCAATGACTCCCCCTGCATGGCTCCAGGAACTTCTCTCCTGGAAGCCCCTCTAGGGGGAAAACTCTCTCTTTTTCAACAAAATTGGACTTACATAACCCAAGACAAGTGGGTTCTGGATGTAGTTTCAAAAGGTTACAAATTCCACTTTCATACCTTGCCAAGACTAAACGGATGGCCAGACCTACCAAAACACCAATGGGCAGAGGCATTAAACCAGGTGGGTTCCCTCATGGCTATGAGGGCCATAGAACTGGTTCCACAATCCGAGATGGGGCAAGGCTTTTACTCAAGGCTCTTTCTAGTTCCCAGAAAACAAAATTCATGGAGACCTATCCTGGATCTGTCAGTTTTAAATACTTTCCTGGCGATACCAAAGTTCACGATGCTTACTCTGCAGCAGCTCCTGCCAATGTTGAGCAAAAATGCATGGATGGTGACATTGGATTTAAAGGAGGCTTACCTATACATCCCTATCAGACAGGGGTGCAGAAAACACCTCGGGTTCAAGGCCGGTTCGAAACATTACCAATTCTCTGCGCTGCCCTTTGGCTTGTCTACTGCACCCAGGGTCTTCACCAAGTGCCTGGCACCAGTAGTAGCTTATTGCAGACTCCAGGGAATTCAAATTTACCCTTATCTGGACGACTGCCTTATTCAAGCAGATGGCAAGGATGTCTTACTCCAGCACCTGGAATTTGTTCAAAATCTACTCAAGTACCTGGGATTCACTGTGAACATAAAAAAGTCAAATTTGACACCCACACAACAGATAACTTTTCTGGGTGCTCTTCTAAACACAACAACCCAGATGGCTTTCCTGACATCTGAAAAACAACTACAGCTGGCTTCAACTTTCAAAACCTTGGCATTAATGTCTCCGCTAACTGCAAGGAAATTCCTGCAGGCTCTGGGTTACATGGCCTCCTGCATCCTTCTCATACCAAATGCAAGACTACATATGAGAAAAATACAATGGTACCTAAAAAGTGTATGGTCCCAGCATTGCCATAGTCTAGACACACAGATTGCTGTCTTGCCTACAAAAGGAATTCCATTGGTGGACCATGTCTTCACAACAAAGGGAAAGCCTTCAGTCTGCCTCCAGCCAGCCAAGTGTTAACCACGGACGCCTCGGATTATGCATGGGGAGCACACTTGCAGGGGAAAGGCCTGCAAGGTTATTGGACAGAGGATCAGAAGCACCTACGTATCAATTTAAAAGAGATGTTAGCAGTACAGAATGCCCTCTTGGCTTTCAGGGATCTTCTACAACCAGAACAACTACTGATACGGACAGACAGCACCACAGTTATGTGGTACATAAACAAGCAAGGGGGTTCACACTCCTACCCTCTTTGCAGACTAGCCATGACTTTATGGAACACAGCTCTAGTTTGCAAAGTGGATCTACAAGCTCAGTTCCTGCCAGGGAAACAAAATATTCTGGCAGCCAGCCTGAGCAGGAACCTGTCAGACCCACAGGAGTGGATGCTAGACACCCAAATATTCAAGATGATTACAGAAGCCTGGGGCTGCCCGGACTTAGATCTATTTGCATCCCCCCTCAACCACCATTTTTTGCACAAGGACATTTCACAAACTAGCATGGAAAGTGGATGCTCTCTCTTTCAGTTGGGGAAACCTCTCGAAGTATGCCTTTCCTCCACTACCTCTTCTTCCGCGGGTGTTATTAAAGATCAAACAGGACAAACCCAAGATGATTTTACTGGCCCCAAATTGGCCTCGTCAATTTTGGTACTCAACACTGATGAATCTATCCCAGGAGCCTCCTTGGATTTTACCTCCGATACCAAATCTTTTGTCCCAACACCAGGGCCAGGTTCTGCACTCTCACATCAAAACTCTCAGCCTGGCGAATTCAGGGTCTATGACTATTCCTACCCTTCCTAAAACGGGTCATGGATGTCATCTTAGAACCCAGACGGCCTAGCACTAGAAAATCTTATGCAGGTAAATGGAAGAGATTTTGCACCTGGATGCATGCTCAGGATTCGGATCCTCTCATTCCTAATATCCCATTGATTTTACATTACCTGACAGACATGCTACATAAGGGTTTATCCTTCTCCTCCATAAAAATACATGCCTCAGCTATCTCTGCACATTACAATACAGACCCTCCAATCTTTTCGCATCCACTTCTGAAACAATACCTCAGAGGGGCAAAGAATTTAAGGCCCCCTAGGACACCACCTATACCTGCCTGGGACCTCAACTATGTTCTAGAAAATGCCACATCTGACATTATGTATTTATCATGGAAGACAGCTATCCTACTGGCTTTGACTTCAGCCAGGAGAGTCTCCGAGTTACAAGCTCTCATGGCTGTGGAACCTTATATTATTTTTCACCAAGATAGGGTGTCTTTAAGGACTAATCCTACTTTCATGCCTAAAGTGGTTTCCAAAGTGGCTTTAAATCAAACTATTCACCTGCCAACTTTTTTCACTAATCCACAAAATAAGGAGGAGAGGATCTTGCATTCTTTGGATGTACACAGGCAACTACGTTTTTACCTGGACAGAACCAAGGATATCAGGAAAACAGAGCAACTATTTGTTTCTTATGCAGCAAATTCTCAAGGCAAAGCTATTTCAGAACAGACCATTTCTAAATGGATTGCTCATGGAATCAGATTTTGTTACTCTCATCATGGAAAGCAAATCCCAGGAAAAATTAGAACTCGCTCTACCAGAGCTGCTGCTACTTCAGCTGCCTTTCTCAGGGGAGTACCTACCAAAGATATTTTGGAAGCTGCAACTTGGAGTTCAGTGCAAACTTTCTCTAAGCACTATAATCTCCCTCTTTACTCTAAGTCTAGGGCAGGCTTTGCTTCTGCAGTCTAGCAGGGCCTTCTAGCCGCCCCTTCTACTCTATAACCACCACCCTTTATCTCAGCTTTGGGATTCAACCCTACAGTGATGACTGCAACAGTGAAACATGATGAACATAGTACAGTTGTGTACACTTACCATAAATGTAGATGTTAGAGTGTCTTCACTGTTGCAGTCTGGATTACCCACCCTCCTGTCCCCTCTTACACTTTCATTACTGTGGTTTCCTACTTCACCCTTCTTCTGAGGTGTATTTGCTACAGAGTATGGGGTTTGTTGTATGTTACATTTTTGTTTTACTATTAGCCTTCACATTTGGGCACCTGACATCTGGGGCAAGAAAAACTGGAGAACATGGCGTCGGCTGGCAGCTTTGTACTCCTGGCGCCCTGACGTCAGGGATCATGACTGAACAGCCGATGCCGGACCCAGACGTTGGGATTCTGGCCGACCGAGGGCTGCCTGCCGGCAGGAAGAACCCTACAGTGATGACTGCAACAGTGAAGACACTCGAACATCTACATTTATGGTATGTACACAACTGTACTTTGTTCATTTCTTTTTCTGACTCTAGATTGGGCTTACCAGTTTCTAAAGTGACACTATCTAATTGGATTTCCAGTTGTATAGCCTTTATCTATAGCTCAGTGGGCAAACCTTTACAGGATCAAGGCTCATTCTACCAGGTTGCTGTCTACCTCTGTAGCATTTCAAGCCAGGGTACCACTTGATAATATCTATGCAGCAGCTACTTGGACTACCCCTCACACTTTTATTACCTATTACCCATTACAAATTGGATTTGACGGGTAGAGCATCCTTTGGCTGCACGGTGCTCAAGAGTATTTTCCAATGAGCCACCCAAGAATAAGGCACTAGGCACTGTTATCAATTTACCTGTGCAGTAGTGTATCCTAATTACTTATGTTATAGTGCGTGAATTTCTGTAAACAGTCTTGATTACTGTGTTCATTTGTTTTATGAAACTTCTAACATTTTCGGTCTTTTGACTTTCTGTACACTTATTTCTTTCATTGGTCTTGATATGTCTAGCCATCTCTAATAAGTCAACCACTTCTTCCCTTAGATCATTTTCTTCTAAATTGAGGGTACATTCTTTGTTCTCCATTTCCTGTAGGCATTCTACAGAAAGTTCCAGAGCATCTTCCTGTGCTGTGCCATGTTCTCTTCAGTTTCATCTTGTGTCATCCATCGCTCTTTCATATGGGAACTCATGGGTCTGTCACTCCACATCATTGACTTTTTCAGAGTTGCCACAGTTTCCTGTTCCTTTCCTTGTTGTACAACTCCATCTGAACTTTTATACTAGTTTCCTACTGAAGGCTGTAAAGTATCTTCATATGGCAACTGATCAGATGTTTCCCGCTCCACTGGTTTGTCCTTAATTTGGAGATTCATTATTCTATCCAGGAGTAGTATTATCAGAGTTAGATTTTCTACACTAAATCCTTCACGTTGCAGGTAATCCATAACCTCAGATCTGAAGTAGTTAACTTCATTTGATCAGCAACCTGTGGGTTACGGATCCGAGCCAGCAGCATACCAAGCTAAAGATCCGAGCTCCAAGCTCCACCCCCGTACCTATACTACCCTGCAACCTCCTTCCAATCCTCAGCTCTCGTTTGCCGTGGCTTTGCCAAGCACAGGATTTTTCGAGCTCCAGGCGAGTGTAACTTTTTCTAGTAATCTAAAAATTTTTCTTAAAATATTTGGGTAGTATAGTGATGTGTGTGTATAATATTTTCTAATTTTTTTTTGATACATTAGTCCTATTCTTAACTAATCTATCCCCCTCTTATCCTTGGTAATTACTGTCCCCTAGTAGGCCCTTCTTTTCCCCTTAGAGGTGTGTGTGTGTGTGTGTGTGTGTGTGTGTGTGTGTGTGTGTGTGTGTGTGTGTGTGTGTGTGTGTGTGTGTGTGTGTGTGTGTGTGTGTGTGTGTGTGTGTGTGTGTGTGTGTGTGTGTGTGTGTGTGAAGGGAATGGCTGAAAGCCAGAAAACTACTTTTTCTAAATGTACTGAGTGTGGCCATAAGCTGTCGCCAGCGGATGGTCACACTCAGTGCGTGCTTTGCTTGGGGGTTTCTCACCTTTCCTCATGCTGCCAGATATGTGCAGCTTTTAAGCCCCAGGCCTTGTGAGATAGGAAGAAAAAGCTGATTTTGGTGGGTCTTCTACCCGCGGAATCAGCTTTTTCCTCCTCTCCCTCTGTAGTGACAACCATGGCTGTGGTTGCCCAACCATCTGGCCCTCCTCCCCTGGCTGGAACTCACCCTCCCACCTCATCCCAGGGAGATCGAGAGGCAAAAAAGGACAGAAAAGAGAGAAGGGAGAGAGAGAAAGAAAGAGAGAGAGAAGCCACAAACTGCGGGCCGAATTGGACCCCTCGGCCCCTCCAGCTAAGGTACTCTCCTCTCCATTAAAGATTACCAAGCCTCCTTCCCCACGGCTCCGTTCCCCATGCTTCTCTCCGGAGCTGGAGGAGGAGGCCCGACCACCTTCGAGGTTGCTGCGTCGGCCCTCCCAGCCGGCTTCGGCGGCCTCTTCCAGATCTACTCGTAGCCTCTCTGAGGCAGATATGGACCGGATGATGCGTCGCTTCCTGCAAACTCAGCTGCAGATGGGAGTGTTGCTCCACTGTTTGTCCCGATAGCTCCTTCTCCAATCCACTACCGGGTTTCGGAGTCTATTATTATTGCTACCTCGACGCCGGCCATGCCCTCGAGCTTATCGGATCCCCTTTCGGATACGAGCTCTCGCAGCCAAGAGCCGGGCATCGGATCCAAGGGGGGCAAGTGTGTCTTCGGCCCTTTTGCAGTCGGAGCACACTGTCCACTCGGATCCGAGCGCTTCGGCTCCGATACCGATCCATTTGTCGGATCCGAGGGTGCCAGCCATCTGTCTTAGAGAAGCCGGTTCCCCATCGGCATTCGACATTGTGGAGATGGTTTTCTCTAGAGGATCAAGACTCCTCACTCTTTTCTCGGGATCTACCCCCGCTCGTGCGCAGCTCAGTTTGTCTTCCATCATCCAGTCCCAGGGACAGCCTGTGTCGTTGACGCCCCAGCCAGTTCCCCTGGAGGAACATGAATCCTTTCGTGAGCCCCCCTCGGACAGTCCCCTCTCGGAGATTCCTCACAAACACCTGTGCAACAGGAGGCACTTGGACTTCCCTGAGTCTCTCACCGAGGATACCGATTTGGAGGAAGGGGAAGGTTCTCCCAAGTCACCCCCCCGATGACATCTCCTTCAGAGACATTATGGAAATGCTCTGCCAAAGGGGGAGTGGTCTGCTAAAAAACCTTCCTCGGACGAGTCTGTATTCCTGGAGGCGCTCGACACAGGACCATCTTCCTCTTGGGTGTCCCCCCCATCGCCAACCTGATTACCACCAGGGCATGGAAGGAACCGGACACTGTAGAACCGATCCCCAGGAGGCCCGACAAGATTTTGAGCCCCCCTGCAGACAAAGCTTCGTGGAGCAAGGATTCCCCTGTAGATGCCATGGTGGTGGCGGCGGCCACCAAAAAGGAACTAGCTCAGGGCAGTTCTTCAGTCCATCCCCCTGACAAGGAGTCTCGGGCAGTGGACCGTATTGGAAAGCGGATGTTTGCTTCAGCTATCTTCTCTATTACGGCGCTAAATTACTTGGCCCATGTAATCAGACTGCAGCGGGACCTGGTTAGAGTATGCTGAGTCTCCCCCAGAGTCCATGTTGGCCGAGGATAAACGGACTTTCTCGGCTCGTATGGCCACTCTCAAGTCAGTGTCTAATACGTCTATGCGGCTACTCTCCCATGCCACGGAAGGAGCCGCTAGAGCTAGCGGGTCCGGTATCGCCTTAAGGCGTCATGCCTAGCTTCGGCTTTGCGATTTTTCAGAACCTATCAAGGCGTCCTTCGCAAATGCACCCTCTGACAGGTCTACCCTGTTCGGGAAGACCGTCCACAAGACACTGGTCCAGAGCAAGAAAGACGGGAAAACGTCAGCCATCGGAATCCGCTTCTCTACCCCTCAAAGGTCCTTCTCCAGGAACCAGCGAGGGCAGAAGAAGATGTGGTTCCGGAAATCTCAGCAGGCCCGGAACGCTCAGGACTCCTTCTCCCCCAGAGGCAGAGGGGGACAAGGTGGATGCCGGCCCAGAGGCAGAGGGGTCCGAAGAACTTCGGGTCACGGGGAACCCTTTTCCAATCGACCCGCGCAGCAGCCCTGAGGAGCTGCCCGACTGCTTCTCTCTGGAGGCAGTCGGGTGGCGTTTTTCGAGGCACCTGGCTCAGTGGGAGTCCATCACAACAGATCGCTGGGTGCTTCAGATAATATCCAGAGGCTATTCAGTCCCCTTCATAAACAAGCCCCCTTACTCAAGGCGCCTCCCAGATGTCCCACCCACTCAAAGGGAGGCCGCGGGTTAGGAAATAGAAAAGCTGTTAGAAAAAAGAGCCATCCGGCATGTGCCCCCAGACCAGTCCGGATCAGGCATCTACTCCAGGTTCTTTCTGGTGCCAAAAAAGACGGGGGACTTGAGGCCGATTCTTGCCCTGTCAACAATGAACCTTTTCGTTGCCAAGGAGAACTTCCAGATGGTTACGCTCCAATCCGTCCTGCCCCTCTTGCAGAAGGAGGACTGGATGTGCTCCATAGACCTCAAGGATGCGTATTACCATATTCTCATGGACAGACTGTCCAGGAGGTTTCTTCGGTTTCGGCTAGGGGCCAGTCATTACCAGTTCAGGGTCCTACCCTTCAGTCTCACCACAGCCCCCAGGGTGTTCACCAAGGTCATGGCAGTTGTATCGGCCCACCTGAGGCTACAGGGCATACAGGTCTACCAGTACCTAGACGACTGGCTCCTCACCACCCCCACCAGGCAGCTACTCTCTCTAGCCAGGGACTTCTTCCTCCGTTTATCATCCCAGTTGGGGATCACCATAAATGTCAAGAAGTCGTTCCTCCAAGCTGTTCAGGTTATAGACTTTATAGGGGCCAGGATAGATTCCCTTCAGGTCAAGGCTTTCCTAATGCCAGACAGGCTTTACAGCATGACTTTACATGTACTAGCTCTTATTCAGTCTCCTGCTCCCCCAACAGAGTTAGTCCTGAGAGCTTTGGGGTCCATGGTGGCAGCGATCAATTTGATCCCTTATGCTCGTCTGCACATGAGGGTTTTACAGTGGACTTTGCAAGTCCAGTGGTCCACTCTACACCATCCGCTAGACTTGCCGATTTACACAGGACAGCTGTCTTCCGTAAATCTGACCAGCTTTTCGTCTCCTTTGCAAAATCTTTTCTAGGGAAACCGATTTCTAAAGTGACTTTTGCCAGATGGATTTTGAGTTGTATTCTCTTAGCATATAGAGAATCTGGCTTGCCAGAACCAATGGGAGTTCATGCTCATTATATGCGTTCTATGGCAACGTCTGCTGCATTCTGGTCTAGAGTTTCCCTGGATGACATTTGTTCAGCGGCTACCTGGGCGTCCTCTAACATCCTTTATTTCTCATTATAAGCTAGATTTGGTGTCTAGAGGAAGGGCTGCTTTTGGCTCTGCAGTGCTCCGGAATATTCTTCCTTGAAGGCCTCCCAAAATTTCGGGTAGCTGGGGACTCTGTCCCACAGGTTGCTGATCAATTGAAGTTAACTACTTCAGATAATGAAGTTATGTACTCACCATAACGTTCCATCTGAGTAGGTAACTTCATTTGTCAGCAACCGTCCCTCCCTCCTTCCCCCTAACCTGAATAGTTATTTAGCTGAACTCGAGGTTTAGATGCTTGAGTTTTGTTTTGTCTCTGAGTCAGGTCTTCTTCTCAGGTTGTTAGTTTGTTTTGTTGTTTGTGCAGGTGGCAAACGCGATCTGAGGATTGGAAGGAGGTTGCAGGGTAGTATGAGTAAGGGGGTGGAGCTTGGAGCTCAGATCTTTAGCTTGGTATACTGCCGGCTCGGATCCGTAACCCACAGGTTGCTGACAAATGAAGTTACCTACTCAGATGGAACACTATGGTGAGTACATAACTTCTTCTTTGTTTCTTTAACTTGTCCATTACTAATCTTCCTTTTTACTTTCCCTCTTTTTCTTTTTTTTTGTATGGTAATCTTTTCCATATCTGGATACCTTTGTCTGTATTTCTCTCCAAATTTCTTTGAGGCTTTTTTTTTGTTTTGTGAAATTTGGCTTTCTCCATTACATAAATATTGCACCATTGTATGTCATTCCAGTGTTTATCTAATCTGAGGCAAATTTTGTATCTTTTTTGACTTTCATCACTGTCTGCCGTAAACTAGCTGTCTTTCTAGATAGTTATATTGTTTTTGTCTTTTTGTTGTCTGTGGAAAAGAAAGCCCAGCAAGTGTTCTTTGGTAGATTATTTGGCGATATTGTACTTGAGGGCCTCACCACTTCGTTTCGTGCAGAAGTGGGTGTGTCGCGAATTGAGTGACAGATGCGGTGGACCCGGTCTGTGCAATTCTGTGTAAATTACGAAAAACTGGCCTGTGACAATTGGCAGCCACTAGTTAATAAGCTATCGAGTGTTTCAGTTTTTGATTTAAAATATTATCTACTTTTCCAAGTAGATTGTAAGTAGCGATGACACATAACTGGTACAAAACTGTTCATTAAAATATTAATGAAACTCGAGTTTGAACACCCGAACAGAATGTCAAAGCCAAGCTGGTTGTTACAGCCTGCTCTGCCCACAAAATATTCCTCTCCCGTTACAACGGGGCAACAGTTTGTGGATTCCTGGCCTTCTGGCTTTGTTTAAGAATAGGTGCAAAATTGCACGTACTGCGGCCGAAATTTGGGGTACCAAGAGCAGCACGGCCTTGTGCTTGGCATTTTTTGATAGCAAGCGTCAAACCTGGTCTTGATTTTTGTATCGTAGACCAACGTAGCAGTTTTATTAGCATGGAAATGTTAATTTCTTACTGATTTTAGCCATATTTATTAAAAGCGTGCTTCCAGTATAATCTTTAACCGTATTACGTTTTACCCCTGCCCTCTCCCCAGACAAGTACATACACATTTATTCTGTATTTCCACTGAAATGCTTAATCTTAAGAAACCCAAGCCAACTTCCTCTCGCCAATAAAATCTAGGTATAACTTATTCAGAATAAGCACAGATGTAATAATTTTTTGGTGATATTTTACTTGTAAGGACTCCCCTTGTTAAAGTATTTTCTTTTTACATTTTGTTGTACATTCGGAGGGAATGCATATTCATGAATGACATGTCACGGGGGTGGGTTTTGGGCGGGGCTTGCTACTGCGCATCTGGTGAGGCCCTTTTTTTTTTTTTGTCAGGGGATCCAAAAGCAAAGAAGCATGATGATTTTAAGACTTTCAGAAAGAAAATATTACTAACAAAATCCAGGCTATTCGTCATTGTAGCATTGTGGGCTTTTGGCCTTAGTCTAGGAAATGTCCCCTGCTGCTTTGGCTGTAGATCACTCCATTAAAGCTAAATCCTTTTCTGTTTTCCTCCTCTAAAAAAGGAAAAAATAGCAGGAGGACTTTTAAGAGCTAGTGAGAACACCCAAAACTGCAAAAGTCTAAGAAAATTGTGAGGGAAATTTATGGCACACTATCCTGTCAGACTGTCAAGGCTGTAGCAGCCCAATTGAAAATCTTGCCTTAGAACTTTTTCCACACGTCTCAAAGTATGGTTTATTTCAGTCTCGGTCCACAAGATTTCCTTTCCTTGTTCTGTTGATCAAGCTCAAATTCCTGCTTTGTAAAATGATCCATGGTGTGGATGTAATTTCTGAAAATGCTCTGTTGTTGATGACATTTTTAATGATGACAACTCAGAAGCAGCCTTCTTATTCATAGTTTAAAAAGGATGCTCCCTCTAGATGCAGTTTTTAGTTGTCCAACAAAATATTGCAGACTTTGTTTTGAAGGCTTCTCAAACTCTTTCCTCTCTGGTTGAATTTATATTGCCAAACATTAGTGGTAGGGCCATTTGCTGATTACATTTTAGTTTGTAGAACATCTAAAGACTGCTTTGAGTGATTTGCTTGGGAAGAGGCAGTGGATAGTTGGGCATCTGAATTATGGAAGTCAGTTAATTAACTCCAGTGGTGCTTATCATGCTGTGTTGTTAATCACACTTGAATTGCTCCATGTTTGAGCTGTTATGTCCTCTTCAGACTGATAATTCGTAAAAGGCAGATTCACACACTCACGCCAATTTTGTTCCACTGTAACGTAGCAACAGTACTTAAGTTACAGTATTCATTGCCACAGTTAAGCACATTAAATGTGAGAAAATAACTTCAGCTGAAGAAGAAATGCAAAAAGCTGCTTTTCTTTTTCAGCTGAAAAAAATTCTCACTTTAGATTTCATGTTACTCTCATCTCTAGGCTTTTGCTGTCCAACCTCCAGTAGTCAGGAATGTGACACCTAATCAAGTGACTGCTGGTAAGCATTAATTGTTAGTTTACACAGGGGCCTGAGGGGTTTACAGATGATTTTGACTTTAGAAAATGTGGAAAATAATGCTTTGTGGTGGTCCATTATTATGTATTTGCACTTTCTAATTCCTTTGGCTCTCTTATCTGAAAAGTCCATAGAAGGAAGCTTGGGGGTGGGGGGGGGGGGTTAGAGGCCTGTTTCACTCTTTGGTTCTTCTGATTGGGATAAATAGTAAAATAATATGTGCCTTTACCACTGGGTTGCAACAGTAATGATGAAGACACCCTTTTTCAGGCTGTCCTCAGGAAGATTTCACTTTGAGTTCTACTCACTGTTATGCAGGAACATTTTAAATGGTAAGGACTTGTTCCCTTCCATACAAAAGGTACAGTGAGAAGAGCTGAAGGGCTAAGGACCTTGACCATTCCCCCAGTAATTAATTTTAATTTTTTAATAGTGCATTGCTGGACTCTGACAGGCTCCTTCTCATCCCTAAAGAAAAAAAATATATTGGGTGAACAGGGTTCAGGAGCAGAACCAGTATTTGTGTAAACCCACTAAAAGATGTGCCAAATCACTAAGAAGCCATGGTTAGAAGCCATTATTTGAAATAAAAGCTACACTCGGGTTGTAGCTGTGGCTTCTTAAAGATGTAGAGTACTCCATACACCAAAAAATGTAGTTTCTAGTGAGCTATAAATAGTGTTTATCGGGACTTCATGCGTAAATATTCACCAAAATAATCACCCAAATATGGAACATTAAATGGTCAAACAGAATTTATACAGGTTACTTGATACCAGTAAATGCAAGCACTGGTCAAATGAAGTAGGTATGATGACTAAGCCAGTAGTCAATGTTCTTGGATGATGCCAGTAGTAGTTTAAAACATGAAAGCTGAACAGCACTAATGGGAGTGCACCGGGAAAAAAGTTGCAAGTCTGGGACTTATTTCAGCTGGTAAGACAGATGATCTACTTCTTTTAGACGTGAGCCTGAAAATACCACATCTACAAAACATGAAAATGATGGCACTTCTTAAGTTACTTTATAGAACATCTCTACCCCCACTAACTTGAAACCCATAACAAAACTAAAGCCAGGTTAAAACCACACCCTGTTTGCAGAGGCTACAGTTTGTAAGCATGTCATCCAGCACAGTTTGGGTATTTAAATAGAATTTAGTGATGTAATTGTGGACTGGCTGTACTTGATTGTTTCTTGTGCAGGTCCTTTGCTACTGACAGTACAAAGATTAGTGCAAACTAAGTAGAGTTTAAGCCACTTCTGCTTTCATCCTGATCACCAGTACTTGTAGTATACTTTGCATCATTTGTTCAAAAACAGAAAATAAGCAATTTTTTTTTATTGGTGGTTGGGGTAGTATTTTTTGCTAGTTGTATAGATATGGTTCCTTCTAAAATGCTTTTAGAACATGTTTTTATGTAACTGGGTCACAGTTCATTCTGGTTTTCTGAATGTCAGGACTTCAACTTTGTACATTTTTATACTTGTAATTGTGTGAAATGTATTAGACTGCATGAGCATTTCTCAGTTTGAAGACATTCTGTTACTTAACACACCTTAAGAAAATGTGTTCTTCATATTCACTGTTGTCCTAGTGATACTTGGGATTCCTGTATGCTTAAGCCCCACAACCAGCCTGAATACTACTATGCAGACAAGGTGGGTTCCCTACCCTACCAACATCAAGACATCTGTGGTATAAAGGGGCTTTGGCTGGCATAGTTTTTAGGACTTTCTTAATGCAATTCGATGAGCATCTCAAGCAATGTGGTTGTGTCAGTAGTGCATCAGGTTGACTTAAAGCCAGAGTTTGCAGATTATTACCCTGTTGAGGATTTTACTTGTATCCATGTTATTGTTTTTGGATCGCTTTGTATTGTAGGTGTCTGTGGCTGTTGTCCCGGGTGCTTTTTTCAACCAGCGGACCATCAAATGCAGGGTGGAATCTTGTGAGAAGTACCTTTCCCAAAAGTCCAACACCTGATCTGAGTCTATCACGGCATCTACCTGTTCTCTTCCTTCAGCCGCCATAGGAGTGCTGAATGATGATGGTTTGGGAGGCCAATGAGACCGCCTTGGAGTCAGATAGTCCTAGTCCCAGGTTGAAACTACTGGGGTTGTTAAGGCGTCCTTACAGACCCAGCGTGTTCTTCATCCAAGGCCAGTGGTGTGAACCTTTTGAAGGCTGCCACATCTCTGGCCCCCAGCATGTCCTGGTTAGCCAAAGAAGTTGACATTGGTCAGTACTAGAACTCTGGAGCCGATGTTTGAATTATTGTCAGTGAAGTAAGGAAAGGCAATATCCAGAGCTCTGTTTGTTCAAGAGGAAGTCAAGGGAGACCAACCACATCAAAATATTTGACCTCCACAGAATTTCAGGGGCTACAGTGTAGACTTCATGCCCAAGCACAGAACTATGACATCTAAGCCCAGACAGTCATTGGTCAGTTTGCTGCAACCACCACCGGCTGGTCTCAGCCCCTTGCCTTTCAGATCACCACCCTGGATCTGTTTTGCTTGTTTCATGATGTCATGCCGTTCATGATGACTAGGCAAGCAGCCTCTGAAGAACCTTCTGTGTCAGTGGTACCATCTGTTAAAAATAAAAGGCATCCTTCTCCCCAGAGGGAGTCAGATTCCCCAAATTCAGAGATGGAACAGCTGGTTTAAGTGAACCAAGTGTCCCCTGCCTCCTGTGTAGAATGTGATAGGTCACACTTCCCTCAGCCTCACCACATGAAGGGCTTTCTTTTAGAGCTTCCACTTACAGCATGAAGGAGACCTTCAACTTGGAGCCCACTGAGTTCTACCAGGCTTAGACTAGCTACAAAAAGTTTCTGGGCCCATCAGACCCCTGGCCATACATCTGGTGTCATAAACCCTGGAATACTTTCTGCTGTTTTATGAATATAATATTCTGTGTGGTGGTTGTTCTCCATAAGGATCTGCATCCAAAATCTGACTCACTGTTACTTGAGCCCCCCCCCTCCTGCTTTATCATCCCTTTCCATTTTGAATTATAACTTTCTGCTTGTGTTACTTGTATGAGCCTTAACTGTGTGGCTCTGAAATATCCCTTAACCCTTGCCCTCTTCCCTTCCCAGATAAATTCCTTCAACCCTCTATTATTATCCACAATTTCTCCTCTGATTGATAAAAATATGAGTGATTCCTATATAAAGCTAAAGGGGCTCAACACATTTTCATTGCTTTTGTCTTGCTATCATATCCATAAACAAGAGCTTCCACTTTCTCCGTTTTTGGTATTATCTTTTTATTCTCTTCCCAATGGGCATTGCTAAACCAATTTATGCATGGGTACATTATTTCACAATGATGGCCTTTGTTTTATTTTCATTAATTCTGTGTTCCAAAAAGAATTGAAACTCTCAAAATGTTCCACAGTAATGATGTCCTTTTCTGGATTTGTCAGGTACGAAATAATATCATCTGCACATAAAGCCAACGTTTCTGGATTACCGTACCAAGTTATATCCTTGAATTTCTGAGTCCCTAATTTTCTTTTCCAGTGGCTCTAAATAAAAAGCAAATCAAGGAGAAAAGAAAGACCCCAACTTTTTTCCTCTGTTCAAGCACAACTTATCAGAGAGGGGCCCCTTCCACTTTAATTTTTGCCTCTGATCCTTCATATATATTCGTTATTAACCTTATTATTTTATTAGGGTTTGCAAATACTCCCATTGCTCTACTCATAAATAAAAGCCTGTGTCAAATGCTTTCTCAGCATTAAGAGCCACCAACATCAGTGGTATTTTCTTACATTCTGCTTCCCTCTGCCTCATTATTGTTGTCTTAATGTTGTCAGATGTTTGCCTCCCCTCCACAAACCACATTGATCAATATTCATCAATTTCAGAAGCACCTTTTCCATTCTTTTAGCTGGTATAGACATAAAGATTTTATAATTACGATTTAAAATTCAAATGGATCTATATAAAGCTGGGTCTGATGGGCCTTTGCTGTCATTAGGCAATACAGCCACAGCCACTTCAGCTGTCTTCCAAGATGTTTGTGCTTTTCTTCCTTTTAAAATACTGTTAAACAAAATCTTCCAGACCTGTATCACTTTCTTCTCTCCTAACTTCCACAGGAATACCATCTATTTCTGGAGACTTCCCTGGATATTGATTACACATCACTGTTTTTATCTCATGTTCTCTTATCTTAGCTGTAAGTTTTTGAGCTTCATCTTCCTCTAACTTTGGCGAAACTAAGTCTTCCTTAAGTTTTTCCATTTGTGCTCTTTCTTGATTTCCACATTTCTTTACTTTATACAAATATTAATAACATTTCCAGAATGTCTGTGTTACCTCTTCAAGATCTCTGGTTATTTTTCTTATTGTTTTGTGACAACCCTTTCTACTTTCTATTATGTAAGTCGTCATGCTATTTGTGTTCGGAGTTATCAAACATAGTTGCTTAGCAGCGATCTTTCTAAACCTGTTAATAGTATCCAGATACGCCCTCATTTTCTCTGTAGCACTCTCATTTCTGCCTCTTCTTGTTCTGTGAGATTTCCTGTATTCTGCAGTACTTTAGCCTTTGTCATCCCCTCTAATTAATTCACATTACTTCATAACCATATATCTTTCTCTGTTATTTATGTCATATTTTTAACTTCCTTTTTATTTTATCTCACTCATTAGCTACAATGTCTGAAGTTATTTCTATCTTCCCTAATAACTGTCAATTTCCACTCCTTAAATTTCTCTCTTTTAATAAGCAGATGGGAAAGCGCCAATTTCTCATTTTTATTCCATTACCTGCATTTTTATCTTCATTTTTAAAGGTGCATGATCTGAAGTAGTTATTGGATGTATGCTGAAACTTTCAATTAAATGCATATCTTCCTGTGAAGTATAATTTCTGTCTAGTGTAGCCCAGTTGTACCTTGTGGAATAATATGTGAAAGCTGTCAAGAGTTCCTACTGCTGAATTCACGTCTTCCATACCAAATATTTTCATACATTTCTTCAGAAATCTACCCTCTTTTGTTAATATTTTTACTTGTAGGTCCCCCCTGATACATCCACACTATTGCATATCAAATTCCAGTCCCTGGTAATCTGTGCTGAAACCCGATTATCCACCCCCCCAATTTTTTAAGCTCTATAATAGCAGTTTTTGTTGGAATATAAATCCACGCTATCAAAATCCTCTGTCCTTGCCAAAAGCCCTTTCCTACCACAAGTCTGACATTATTGTCTTTTTTTTCCCTTCTCCTTTTGCTATAGGAGTACTATTGTTGCCACTCTGGCAACTAGCATAATTACTCCATTTTCCTTGTCCCTGGTACTGTGAATATCCATTCTGAAATCCCATTTTTGTCAAATACACATGCTCATTTCTTTACCAAATGAGTTTCCTGTAGCACTGCTGTTTTCATTCTGCATTTCTTAATATAATTCAGTATCTTCCTTTTTGTCTGTACTTGTAGGGTCATTTATACTCCAGGATAATGTAGATAGTATAGCCATTACAGTAAATAGCTACTGCTCCTATCTGTTGTACATAACATTTTTAATGTGCATTTCCAACGTTGTGTTGCATACACACCTTTATACAGTAGTTGTTTCTTATCTCCATTTTAACATGTCACATTTTCAAGACTTTGTTTTAATGACAACCCTCAAACAAAAAAAAAAACTAGATACATTTTCAGAAAACTCCGTCTCCTATTAACTTAGAACAAACACACACAAAATGATGTACATTTAAAAAAATGAAGTTTAACAACAGTTGCCCTAAATAGACGTCTGCAAAATTAAGGTTAATTATGCTAAAGCACATGCTGCAGCCAGTGTTCCCACTTATACTGATCTCTGTCTGTTCTTTTATTGTCTGTATTCCCATTCCAGATGTGAAAAGCAGCTTTTATGCTTCCAGAAAACATAACCCTAAGAAAAAATGCCCTGGCTATCTTTACATAAAAATAAATTGTACTGTTGTATTAAATGCATTAAAGTATTAAGGCTGTTATCTCTTATTCACTTCCCATAATTTAAAACTTTTATTTTTCACTGAACTCCTTGACATTATACTTTTAAATGTTGCATTTCCCTCAAAGAATGCTCAGAACTCTCAAAATTAATTGCTTGCACCTGTACACAGTTGGTTTGCATGCAATAGTTAGCAATGAATCTTTGTCAGTTTCAGTCAGAACAGATTGTTCTCAGCTGCAGACTTTTTGACTTGTACTGAACATTTTTTAATAGGGGAGAAAAGCAAGCTAATATTTGTAAATCTAAAAAAATGGCATTTTTGTGGCTTTCATCATTTTGTGTTATTTTTCAGGTCTACTTGCTTACAAAAAACACTTTAAGCATAAGCCAAAAAAAGCATTAATGTAGACATTCACCCATGTTAAAAACAGGAGTTAATATTTCAGTTCTGTATATAACAGTACACTTTTATACCTCACCCCAGCAACCCAGGATTACAGCATATTCTCAGTAAACTTGCTTTGGTGTAGCCTTTCTACTATTGTTATACTTTTTATATGCCTTTAGGTACATCATGTAATTTTTCTCTTTACCTTGTCAGTATTAGTAAGCTTACTTCTCAATCTATGAGTATTAAAAGTCATAAAGCGTCATAAATCTGTTGTCTTAAGGTCCATAGCTGACTGTCAGAAAGATTTTCATGCTAGAAGGTCTTTTAAGTACTGGATATCATCTAGTTAATGCTAGTGGATCTTTGTGTATGGTGAGTTCATTAGTGAAGTATGTTTCTTTAAAGTAGATTTAACTTTATGAAGAACATCAGTAAATGTAGGAGGTACAAGTCTTTTATGAGGGAGTAGATCAGCTTTATATAGAAGTCATAGCAGTTGAGAGATTTGATAGTAATTTTCTACATTCCTAGTGGATCTTATGATCGCTTACTGCATTTCCATTTTGTTTGCATTCAGTTCAGCTAGGTATAAACTTAATGTTACATGCATTTTTATTTTTTACACTTTAACGTTATTAGGATATCATGTAATAATAAAAAAGGAGGGCCTGTAATAATAGTTATTCCCTTTTAGTATTTTTTTTAAATGAACAGTTTCCATTGCCTCTGCAGTTGTCACATACCCTGTCTTGTTAGAAAGTAATTTAGTTCATTAGGTGTCATATCACTTAACATTGTTACTGTATTTTGTAGCACGTGTTACACAACCTATTGGTTCAGTCATGCTAAAACAGAATGTTTAGTATTCATCCATTAGGGAACATACTTTTTCTCAGTCTCTGGTTTTGTGGGTTTTACAGTCCCAAAAATTTGAATAGTATGATACTTTCTCTAGTGACAGGTATCCAGCAAGGGCAGCAAGCATTTCATTTGGTTACTTATTTTTATGTTAGCAGCAAACAGTGGTTGATTTACTGAATATTTATGACAGCTGGCAGTTTAGTTGGTTATTGAATTTCTTAGTGGCAGGCAACAGTTCATGGGGGGTTAGCATTAGTCAAGGAAAACAGAGTTTTAAAAGGGTTATGCTTTTATAATTTTAAATGGATTAGTTTCCTTCTTCCTTGCTTTGTCTTATCCAGTGAGCTCTGGGAGTTAGTTTATGTTTAGGGTGCGTGCTTTTCCTTCTGGCATACTTGATTATATAGGACCCCTTCTGGAGTTTAACAAAGAGATGCAGAAACACTTGCTGATGGTGTCTCGCTCTTGTTAAACTGAAGGTGGTTTGGGTGTCTCTGTGTTTACAGACACATTTTCTGATCACCCTTTGGAAGCATTGCTATTGGTCCGAGTATGTTAAAACTATTTTTTTTCAGTCTGGATGGTCTTCTGCAGCTGAATCCTACACGTAATGAATAAACTGCAACAATAAGCATATTATTCCTTCAATTATCGTATGTACTTTTACAGCTGTACTTCATAACTTTTTACATTTTGAGTGTTTGTTGTGGGGGGGAGGCTGTTTTACACTCTTAAGTTTAGGCTTACAGTAAGAGTACTTGCTGGTAGCATCATTCACGTGGTGATCCATAGATTTCCCCTAATTTCCTGCCATTTAACAGCCATGTGAAGGAGTGTAGCGGTATTCACCCTCTACAGAAATCATCTACTGTCCATATCTAGCAGGAAAATTGATTTTGCCTGAAACGAATCCTGTTCGTAATGCAAACACAGTGCAGCAGTGATTGTTCTATGGAAACATCTGCATTTGTGGTAAGTATCCTTTAACAATCATGTGACTTATAAACGGAGGCAAAAAAAACATGGCTATCAAGCTAGCACTGCAAATAAACTCTAAGCAGCATGTCCTTTATCAGTCTGTGGGTTGACTTGCATTGTATTATATTCCTAAAACAAAATTCTTAAGTAACTTGATGGTAGAGACTGCAATTGCTAGAAATAGAAATGTACTCTAATAGTGATATTTTACTGAGGGCCTCTTGAGAGTAGCTTTTGGAATGCTCAACTTTGACCAAACTTTGCATTATTTCCATTGCTTTACTAAAAATAAGCTTTTGTGTTAAACAATCTAGACTTTTTCTTTAGTTTTTAAAACACAAAATGAATTTGCAGAGGTTTGTATCAGAGTTGTCTTTTGTATGAGTGAATCAAGTAATGTGTTCCATTGATTACTGTGGGAGCAGTATTGCCAAATTCATGCATATTGCATAAAAAGTATGCATCAATAAATATGATACATCTTTTAGGGCTGTAGTAATCTTGTCAAAAGAAAAAAAAAACAGTGATATTTCACTTGCTGTACTTTGTTTTATTGCCTATTTTGCTTCTGTTTCTGAAAGCAGTATATTCTAGATAATTATGTGACAAGTCCTTTTCATTGCATTTCCTTAAAAAGGAAGGGGGTAGGAGCAATATGTCAAGAACCTCGCAAGGCAAATGTGTGCACTTCATTTACTATTTGATAGTTCAGGAGAACTTACTCAGGAACATTTAGTTGCTTTCATTTTAGTTTGGCAGTAAAGTTGGTTGTGCGGTGTATAGTCATTGTTTAATAAAAGACTCTTGTATTCTTTTTAGCAAGCAGAAAAGTAAAGATCGAGCTCGTTCCAGGTCACATTCATCATCTGCTTCATCTTATTTATCCCAGAATGAGAAGGACAGCAAAAAAGAGAGAGACGAGGAGTTTAAGCCTCATCATGAACAAAAAGATTATCCTCCATTTCAGGGGGGAAGCGGTACAAGAGGAAACTTTGTAAGCATTCATTTAGATTTTGCAAAAGTTCAAAAAAATGTAATAACCTGTGATGCACTTGTAATGAAAGAATGTTTACTTGATTTTTACTTTTTGTCTAGTTGCTTAAGGGGGGTCTATATTAAAAGAACAAAATCAAAATTGCGACGTACTAGAAGTTGAAGTTTTTAGTGTCCTTTGATTAAGGTTGGCACCAGATCTGCTGTGTGCATCATAGGTGTATATATTGGTGTCAGTCTCCAAAATGCATGTGTTTCTTTTACCCACCATTTAGTTTTAATCAGTGTTTATATTGCTTGTGTACCCATAGCTGAATAATGTGTTGTATATACTGTGCAGTGCCAGGTATCTCTTATTTTACTTTATTTAACTTTCAGTTAACGTGCGCATCTACATATACATGTTTGTGTTAAACATGCGCATATTTATACAAGTGTATGCGTGTGTTCGTGGAAATATTTGAGATGTATATATGTACACATAAACACATGCATATGTGCATTTATTTTGTGTATGGTATATGTAATAAACACAGTGAGTGTGTGTGTATTGTATACCTATATATATATATATATATATATATATATATATATATATATATATATATATATATATATATATATAGATGTATATGGATATATGTGTGTGTGTGTGTGTATATATATATATATATATATATATATATATATATATATATATATATATGTGCGTGTGTGTGGTGTATAGATATATAGATATATATATATAATATGTGTGTGTGTGTAATGCTGTTTGTGCAAATGTAGTTTAAAAACATTGCAGATAAGCACTTATTTGTGCTTGTTTCTAGGCATGCACTTATGCTTTTCAAAACAAATTTGCTGCCCTGATATAACTTCAGAGCATCAGCTGGATAGAATTGACTACTTTAGTGTTTCACATATTATGAAATGCATGAAGTTGACCATATTACCCTTTCCCCACTTAAGTCTGCTTCTGCCCGCTGTCCACAAGCTCACTCATTTGTGTCTGTTCACCAGACACATTTCATCCTAGCAGACATGCAGTTATGTCATACTAACTACAGAAACACACAATTGCCTCATACCTCTCACTTGCTCAGTATTTTCTAGAAAATGCGGAATTTTACTTTGAAAAAATAGAGTACCACAACATTTTGGGTGGCCCGGTTTAATTACATAAAAAAAAAAAAAAAGTTTGACCCTTACCTGGTCTTTTTTAGCAGCTGTAACATTGTCCATTGCCATTTCCCAAGTCCCAACATCAGTAGAGCTGCTGGAGTAACCATGTTAGTGAATTGTACTGTGTGAGTTGTACAAGGAATGGCATCAGAGCTGCAAAAAGTAGCATGTGCCAAAGATGGCATAGTTTGAAGCCTGTCTGCAGTATGGAGTTAGGAAAGTCTTAACTCCATGCAGTCTGTATTGTGCCACTAAGTACCTATGTCAGTGCTGCTTTTTACCATTCCACCTGCTCTTGGTATGTATTTTCTGTAGTGATTCAGGAACCGGTTTAAATATAAATGTAACTGCAAAACAGGGGCAAGAAATATGCAGATGCTGTGAGCTTTTTGGATGAGTGTGTAACATCTGTCCTTGGCTCTTGTTTCTACAAGTAATTCTTTTGCATTTAGAGTCATCCTGTAAGCCGCATTGAATACCTTTGGCCATTTTCACATCTGTTAAAGAATATATCATAATGCATTGTAGTTGTTACAAATATCGTGTGACTGCATAGTTTGTGCAGATAGTTCTCTCAATGCAGTTTCTTTCTGTGCAGCATAAAACATAAGTGGTACTGGAAGATCTTTGCTTACTCTTGGAACAATATCAGTTCATCAGTCAGTTTTAGCTTTGTACTGCAAAGGTAGTATTTTTTCTGTTTCCGTCTTACACCCACTGATCAGAACTAGATGCAAATCTGAATAAAGTCTGTAAACACTTGTTAGAATGCTGCATTCACTTTAGAGTATGAATAATATAGGTTATGTGTGAACTGCTGCTCTTGGACATTTATTCCTTTTTTTTCATTAAGGGATACCTTTTCAGAATGTTGTAACCTTACAGCTGTTTAAAAGATGTGCACATAGATAATGAGCTCAGTCCCTTGGTGTTCATCTCCGATGAGTCTGCATGTGTTACAGGCTAAATAGCACATTTCACACAGAGGGTACATTATTTGAGAACACTGCATCATGATTTGGCTTCTTCTTAGACCAGTGGATGGCTCTGTTACTGTTTCCTCTACCATTTTAGCAAATTACAAATGGCTGCAAAAGTATTCCGTAATGGTTTGATATAAGAATGAGCACCAGTTTAAAAGGTTTGGTAGCATTGCAGTAGCCACATCTTTGACCAGTGAAGAACCAATATGACTCGCAAATAAAACTCAGGAAATTAAGTAGGGTGGCTCTACCTGCTCCAAAAAACTGTCACTAGTGGTGTACCCCAGTAATCAGTCCTTGGATGACTGCTCTTTGTCATTTACTTCAAAGAGGTAGAAAAGACCATTTTTAATTAATGAATTAATTTTATTTGTTTTATTTGTCTATTGCATTTGTTTACCAGTGTAATCTGATTGGGCAAAAAAATATGCCCTTTTTCATCAGATGCCTGGGGAGAAATGTTCCAGAGTAACAAATTAACTGTAAAAGGGCATAGATCATATGAGTGTAGTACATAATGCAATAAATCAAAGACAAAAGAAAATGTTCTGTATATAGTGTGTAATTAAACAAGTATGTCAGAAGTGCATACGGTATAATATACAAGGCTAGAATGTAACATTTCAGAGTAGAAAAGTAGAGGGAGAAAAACAGTAAGTGGATGCAGTGGTAAGATGAGATAATAGGGGGGAGATGATGTGTAATGTTAGTTGTGATGCAGAAAGTTAGAATGTCGAGCAGTGTAGTCTGGCAGATGGCTCCGAAGGGTAATATTTTGACATGTAGTACATGTGGTACAGCGTTTGATACCTCATTTGATCATACATTAATTTCATCCTGTAGCTGTTGTACCTTCCCTACCCCTCTGTTCGTTGTGCCTGCATAGCAATTTGCATGGGTTTCGTTCCTGAGTGACCCCCCACCGGGGATTCACTGCATAAAGCAATTTCTACCTTCTCCACTGAAGCTGGCTATCTTAACTAAGTAAAACCTCTGGGAAGCAAGAACCTGACTCCCTCCAGCTTTTCAATTGTAATAGTTTGCACGGGTTTCTTTCCTGAGTGCCCCCCACCCCCACCGGGGATTCACTGCATAAAGCAGTTTTTACCTTCTCCACTGAAGCTGGCTATCTTAACTAAGTAAAACCTCTGGGAAGCAAGAACCTGACTCCCTCCAGCTTTTCACTTGTAATAGTTTGCACGGGTTTCTTTCCTGAGTGACCCCCCCCCCCCCACCTGGGATTCACTGCATAAAGCAATATCTACCTTCTGCACTGAAGCTGGCTATCTTAACTAACTAAAACCTCTGGGAAGCAAGAACCTGACTCCCTCCAGCTTTTCAATTGTAATAGGTGAACTAAAATTTAGTTTTTGTAAACTGTTGAGGCTTAATGGTGTATGCACAACAGCAGTGAAGGAATCTAGCCAATTGCCACTAGATTGGGCTATACTACTTTGAATCAGCCTTACACTCGCACAGTGTTCCAGTCCCAAGCATTTACTTTTTAATTTGGTAAAGTAATTTCGCTCCCTCCTTATTGACTACATTTGCTAGTTTACCCCTAGGATCCAATTAAAATTAGCCTGAAAACTGGTGTAAAATTAAAAAAAGAGTAAAACAAATTGAAGTACAGCCAAAAACATTGCTTACATACAATCATACAAACCAAACCAAAAACCCAAGGTAACTTGTGAGTTAGTGTGAATTTAGCTTCCAACCAATATCCACTAGTTTTATCAAAACACTTCTAAAAAAAAACTAAAACCCAACACCCTCGCTGCTGACCTCCTCTCTGCAGAGTACCTACAAATAGCTGCAGATGCCATAGCATATCCCATATCTATCTTCATCAACAGAATCTTATCTGAAAATGCAATCCCCCCTCCCTCTGGAAAATATCTCACGTCATCCCACTCCATAAAGGTGGTAGCTCCTCAGACATATCCAACTATAGACCCATTGCCATTCTTTTCCCACTAGCCAAAATAATGGAGAAATGTGTACACAAGCAACTAATGCAATACCTTTCACACTGACTCCCAGCATGGTTTCAGGCCGTACCACAGTAACACCTCAGCCCTCCTTTCCTTTACTGCTGCCATAAACCAAAACAGGAATGACAATAGGCTAACCTCTGCCCTCTTTCTTGACCTATCAAAAGCCTTTGACATGGTCAACCATGAACTTCTCATTCTTTCACTAAAATCTACTTCCCTCAACAAGCCTGTTATCCAGTGGTTCCAGTCCTACCTGACTGGTAGACAGCAGGCGGTACTATGGCAGGGCAAACTCTCCAGCCAGTTACCTCTCACACTTTGTGTCCCTTAAGGGTCCATACTAGGTCCACTACTCTTCTCTATTTTTATCAACAACCTCCACACTGCTATCCCTAAAGCCACCTGCATTCAATACGCAGATGATTCCACTCTCATCTGCTCAGCCATCTCCCCATCCAACTTGCAAATCTTAACCCAAAATACATTTAACACTCTCGAGAACTGGCTCACCAACCAATGCCTACTTCTGAACCCCAATAAAACTAAACTTCTACTCTTCTCTCCCACTAGTAGATCCACCACACTTTCATTCTCTGTCACATCTAACAACGGTACCACTATTTCCCCAGATAATCACACCAAACTGCTAGGGGTCATCATAGACAATAATCTTAAATTTGACCTACAGGTCAACAAAACCATACAGACCATCAATAAGAAGCTTGGATCACCGTATAGAAACAAGACATTTTTAACCCCACTGGCTAGGACTGCAATCGCCCGATCATACCTACTCTCTACTGTTTTATATGTCTCGCCTGTACTCTCAAACCTCAACAAATCCGAACTAGGTAATATGCCCCATAGCTACAGTCATATTGCCCGATTCGCCACTGGCTCCACCTGAAGAACCCACCATTGCCAGAACCTTAAACAACTAGAGTGGCTAGAACTGCTCAGCTTAATTCATTTCAATCAACTCTTAATAGTGCACAGAATTTTGTACCACCCTGAGAATACCCCCTCACTTAAAAATATTATTAAGCCATATAGCAACCTAAGATTCCTACGGTCAGCCAGTAAACTACTGATCCAAACCCACAAAGCTAGTAAGCTAGTAACTCTTCTGGTGAATCCGTTTACCAACTTCATTGGGAAAACCTGGAATTCGTTGCCAAACTATATAACCCTGCAATCCTCCAAAAGTCTCTTAAAAAAAAGAAAACCTCAAACAGTATCTCAAAGTGAATTTGGCTATGCCCATGTACCAACCCTGATTAAATTATAAAGTAAAAGCATATTCTGCCATTATCATAACTTGTAACTGCATCACCAAGCTCTGTTTCCAATCTGATGTCTCTTACTTTTAATTGTCTGTCCATGAGAATTGAGAGTCCCTAATAGAGAACACTACTAACCCATTGTATATAATCACTTTTTTATAATTATTTGCTAACTTCTGTGTAATCTATGTAAGTTTGTCTATGTAGAGCTTTTCTCCCCCGGCCTCCGCTGAAAATGGACATGTATCCAGTCGGACTATCCCGGTAAACAAATGTAAAATAAATAAATATTTGTTTACTGTCTGAACTTGAGCAAGTCGCTTAGACAGTACTTGGGGGCAACAGGGAATTTGGACTAGGCTCCTCAAAAATTCCCCTGGGCCGCAAGCCTAGTAACCAAACCAACTACAAATCTATTTTTTCCACTTAGTATGTATGTAACAGGCACATCAGACAACTGGAACGTCCGCTGAGGTTCTTCACTAAAAGAATGTTTGTTTGTCTTTCAGCTTTTCCCGGTTAAGGGTCGCCACAGCGCAACTCCGGTCCGCTAATGATTGGCAGTAGGTTTTTTTCAGGAATGGCGAGGTGCCAGCTCGACGTTCAACCTTCAACGAAGGCACACCCATTTACGCATGTCTTTGGAACGCCCACCCAACCGCGGGGAGGACATGCAGACTCTACACAGAAGGCACTCCCTGCACTCCAGCCAAGAATCGAACGGGAGAACCTCTTGCTGTGAGGTAACAACGCTACCGCTGCACCACTTCGGATACAGTGCGTAAATAATATGTCCTGTGTAGACCACCTCAAAGTCCTATTCCTGTATGTGGTCTCCTACAGGATGTTGAAAGAAGATCTATGCCTGGCATACGAGACATATTCAGACCTCATACTGCTGGGCCTCCTCAATATCCACAGACTGCACCAGAATTACCCATTCTAAAGACTTGAATCTTGCCTGTGATATAAATAGGAACTGTCAGAGAGACTGGTATGTATCCCAGAGACGACTCCTCTGGAACAGGATCTTTATTCATGTGAAGCAGAGTTTCTTCCTAATGCTATTCAAGTGCAACTTGGACAACTGGATGTAAAATTTGATTTGCCTCTAGTTTGGCACCTGTGTTTCAAATTGACACAGGCACCCTGTAAATGGTTCATCTCCCAAGCCCCTGCTTACGCTCCAAAGGGTTACAGAACTTGTCAGATTTGAAATTCATGGCAAGGCATGGCAAATGACACTGGAGTCATTTAATGAACTTTGACAGTTTATATCTGAGCAGGCTTGCAGATAACTGTGAACTTGGTGCCATAATAAGCTCCCCAGAGGGCATCAAAATCCCTCCAAGAGGGCCTTTCCCAAACAGATAACTGGTGTCAAAACCACAGACTGAAACTAAATGCCAAGAATCTGTAATAGTATCCTTTGGCAAACATGACTTCCCTTTTAAGTGTCACATAGACAACACACCCCTGAAAGTGTGTCCAGGAGTCAGGGATTTGGGAACTTGTGTCGCTAATGAGCTGTCCTTTTATCACCATGTTTCCACTATTGTAAGGAAGGGTTTTTTTGTTATGGCATTCGGGTCCAGACGTGTACTCTGCTCTCATCAGGCTGACCATTAAATATAATGGCCCATTTGGTACATTCCCTTACTATGGAACAGGGTCCCGATCTACATAAGACAGAGCCCCTCACTATCACTCTTCAAGAGTAACAGAAATTTCACACTGGGGATCACACCAACAGCACTACTAGATAGGGGCCAAGGGTACTAGCTGCTAGTACAAGGGTCTAGGGAACTACTAAAGGGGCGGTGAATAGCACACAATGTGGCTGGGCTGATATATGCCTTCGGGCAGATAGCCCAGTACCAACCTATGAACCTATACATGTCCAAGCACTTGTCACATCTGGAGCAACCACAGTACTTTCTCGCTTAAAAAAAAAAAAAAAATCAAATGCTTAAATCACAAAAACTCTGCAAACTGTCTCAAAGCCGTGTCCATCTTATTGGTATCATACGGGTTATTTAGAGGTGACCTGTGCCTAGCACCTAGAACCTCAAAAGATCCTGTCCTGTCAGACAATTTTACACATTTGTAAGTTCATTGGAGAGTGAACACTAACTCAGGGGGTCTCAATCTCTTTTGCATCCTAAATAGAACATCTTGGAGAAATAGGTCATTGCCACAAAGAATATCTCTTCTGTGGAACATACATACATAACTAATATTTCAAGCACAGGCATTAACGCCTTTCTAGCCTGCCAGTATACCAGAATAGTTGATCCCGCAAGTGTCCAGGCTGTTCTTAAAGTATCTAAACTAGTACTTGCTTTAATGTAATTTTGGTGGTCTGTTCCATGCATCAGCTATTCTCTTAGAGAACCAATTAGTACACTTCTTATTCCTTGCAGAATCTTTTACAGAGGTTGTCTGATGATTCATCCCTGCTGTATTTCATGCAAGAAAAGTATGAATTCATCTAGGTGATCAGCACTTGACTTTGGTGGTCTATACACTCTAACAATCGTTATATGCTCAAGGGATGTATTTATTGTCACAGTTGCGTAGTCTGTAGTACTTGTGTTATCATTGAACATGTAATAATCACAGGTCACATAACTATCTTTAATCTCAGTCATAACACCTCCACTTCATTTTTTGTTAGAATGTCTGTTACAGTAAAAACATTTCTTGCCTGACAGAGCTGGTTTTCAGTCATTGTTCTTTAACCATATTTCACAAACAGTAACAACATCAGTCTTGTGGAAACGCAATGAATTTTCCAGTAAAAAAAAATATATATGATTGTTAGCATTAACAGCCATCAGAGGTGAATCACGTGTTGCTGTCTGTGAACTGTTATATTTTCCACATGGCAAAAATCCACATGCAGTACATCCATTCTGAACATCTGTGCCCAAATGAGTCTTAGATGCTCTATGTATTTCCGCTTTTTACAAATTTTTTTCATGTTGTTATTTACCCAAAAAAATATTTTCATTCACGGTGACCTGACTCTCCTTTCTATATGTGATTTGTGAAAAATGCATCCTAACAACTGTACAAACTATGCTAGGGCTGTAAGTACCCTACCAACAGTCAGAGAGTCCTTGTGGATGAGATCATTTATACAGACATGAATAGAAACAGATCAGTACTTCCATACTTTAAGGCCCGTCTCACATTCTCTGTTTTTACTACTGGCAAGCATAACATTATTTGATGTTCATTATCTTCTCTACAAATGTAAATATTAGTTCCTCTGATAATTGAATTGCTACTATCAGTCTAGTGTTATAAAAGTGCAGAATTCCTGCCTTCCCTTAAGTGTCATTCCTCCACCTGAGCATTATTATGCATGTATTATTCCCACAATTTCCATTTACTTTTGTGCAATTTGCTCCTTTTGTTTTGTAAAGTTCCTTCTTCCAGTTCTTTTATCCCTTCTGTAACATTCAGTACCTCAAATACTGTAGGTGTAGACTTTGATTTCCATTTTCTATTAATTTTTTTTTTGGCAGACAGAATTAAACTTAATAAGGCCTTACTGCGTCTAAGTAATTCAGAACCTTTATCCCAGCTCAAAAGAATTATTTACATATTCTTCGTGTTTCACTGTTGCAGTCATCACATTTGGGTTATCCCTGCCAGGGTAGCCCTGGGCTGGCCCGAATACCAGAGGCTTAGTATTTCTGCATCAGTTGCTGTCACTTCAGGACTGACGTCAGGTCGTCAATAGTATAAAGTAAGGCAGTCGACGCCATTACATCAGTTTTTCTTGCTGTGAAGCCAGAAGCAGTTCGCATGAGTGCCGGTCGGCAACTACCTGAGTATCGTCTAACGAATTGAAGTTGAAGTCTTCTAAAGCTAAATACCCCGTTGGGGATCCTTTTTTCTTGCACTAACCGATGTCAGAAAAAGTTAGTAATTGTCTTGCTTGTGGAAAGCAAATACCGCACAGAAACTTTCATTCTTACTGCGTCACTTGTTTAGGCCCAGACCACGACGTTCCCCCGTTGCCGCTTCTGTGCTTTGTTCAACACCAGAACTGTCCATCGTCGGGCCCTTATTGTAGCTAGGTTACAGTCCTCTAATTCCGATATGGCTTCAGTAAGCTATCCGACAGCAGATGATCTGAATAAACATAAAGATAAAGACAGAGACAGACTGCACAGGTCCAAACCTACTGACAATGCTTCCATTAAGCTAGTCGTCAGTTCTGTGGTCCTCAGTGAGGTGCTTTTGCAGTCCCTGATGCCCGCTTCTCTGGATTCGCTGGTCGCTACCGAGACCCTTTTGGAGTCCAATATGCTGCAAAACACTTCTTCGACTAAGGATCCTGCGGTCTTTAATACCTTGGATGGGTCCGGAGCCACTGAGCAGGCACCGGCTTCTGAGGAAGTCCTTCGCACTACAGATTCTCAACACAAACAGATGTCTTCTTTTGCGATTACCGTTCTTTCGAAAACTACAGAGTTTCTTAGGCCCAGGGTACAAACCACACCCAGGAAACCAACGATACAATCTCAGGCACCTGCTTCCTTGCCTCAGTCTCAAATGCTTAAAGTGGCGGAAGACCTTATCATGTTGATCAGGGGAAGCCAAGCTACCCGTACCTCCAAAAGAAAGAGTTCTGTCTCCTGTAGTTTTGTCTGAACAAGAGTCAGATGACTCTGATGCATCTGAATATGAAGACATGCAACCCCTCTCTACTTATGAGGATTCTGATGCAGAGGATTCCATCCCTTCAGCCTCTCCCCCAGAGGATTTTTCCTTTGGGGAAACCCTTCATACCTTAAGTGAGGATTTCCAGTGGGAGAGTCAAGACTATCCTCAATCTAAAAAGAGACTCCGGAAATTCTTAGATGTTCTTCGTGTTTCACTGTTGCAGTCATTACATTTGGGTTATCTGCTTGCAGGTAGCCCTCAGCCGGCCTGATTATCAAAGTCTTGGGTCCTGCGTCGGTTGCTGTCTCTCCTTCCATGACATCAGGTAGTCAGGGGTATAAGCATGCAGCCGACGCCATTACATCAGTCTTTCTTGCCGTGTGGTTTCCGAAGCAGAAGCAGTTCGCAAGTGCCAGTCGGCCGACTCATGAAATTTTCATTTTCGAGTTTCAGAACCGAAGTCCTCAAAAGTTAACAATTGTATTACTTGTGGAAAGCAAATACCTCATAAAGATTTTCATTCGTACTGCATTCCTTGCTTAGGCCCAGACCAACGACGTCCCTCGCTTTCAGTTTTGTGCCTTATTGAATCCTCGAACTATTCGTCGTCGGTTCATTTTTGCATCAAACTGTTTCGGTACTCTGTTTAATTATCCAGAAATGACTTCGGTAAGCCATCCGACTATCGACATTCCAAAAAAACGTAAAGATAAAGACAGAGACAGACCGCGTATGTCCATAGCTGCTGACGACGCTTCTGTTATACTAGTCGCCAGTTTGCCGGTACTCAGTAAGGTGCTTTCGCAGCCCCTGACACCCGCTACTTCAGATTCGCAGGCCTCTACTGAGATCCATTGATTGAGATGCCGTGAGATGCTTCTTCGACTATGGAACCTGCGGATGTCTCTAACTTGGATGGGTCCGGAGCCGCTGTGCAGGCATCGGCTTCTGAGGGTGTATACAAGCCTACAGACTTGCATATCAAACCAATGCCATCTTTTTCTTCTTCAAGGCCTAAAACTCGATCCACACCTAGAAATCCAATGTCCAAACTGCATGGTCAGGCCCATATGCCTAAAAAACAATGATAAGAATGGCTGAAGACCTTATTACTCTAATTAGGGGAAGACAGCCTTCTCCCTCTAAGAGAACTAGAACTGATTTTCCTTCTGATTCTTCTGACTAGGATTCTGAAATTTCTGTTTCTTCTGATGACCAGGATTTGCCCTTATCTACATATGAGGATTCTGATGCAGAGGACTCCATTCCCTCTGCTTCCCCTCCAGAAGATTTTTCTTTTGGTGAAACTTTGCACACTCTTAGGGAGCAATTCCGCTGGGAAAGCCAGGATTACTTTGACTCCAAAAAGGGCTTAGGGAATTCTTACTCCTACCTCAATACAGGCCTTTAGCTATCCCTCCTGTACTGGACATTGTAGATGATGCCTTTTTGGAATCTAGCCTGGCCCCAGACACTTTACCTCCAGCTCCCAGGAAACCTGACAGGTATTACAGAGTGCCTGGCTCTCACAAGTTCCTCTTTAAGAATCCTACTGTGGACCCAGAGACCATTTCACAGGGACCCAAAGGCATTAAGACTACTACTGCCAAAAACCCTACCCCTATGACAGAGATTCCAGGGCCCTGGACAGATGGGGTAAGAAGGTATACACTTCTGCTGCTTTGGCCATTAGGGCCTTAAACTGCCAGTTTCATATGTTAAAGTATCAGCAGCATATTATTGGATTACTTAAACAGAAAATTATGTTGATTCCTAACTGTGCTGAAAATAAAGAATTACAGGATTTAATGCATTCTACTGAACAAGTTGGTAAACATACTTTGCAGTGTGGTTTTGACTCCTTAGAGGCATCTTGCAGGACTGCTGTCACTGGGTCTGTTCTTAGAAGGCATGCTTGGCTTAAGGAGCAAACATTGCCAGATCATGTTAAAGCTAAATTACTGGATGCTCCCTTAAACCAAGACCGCCTGTTTGGCAATAAAGCAGAAGTACTTAAATAGGTGGAGGAAAAAGCTAAATCTATGCAAACTGTTAATGATTTCCTGCAAGTACAGCCTCCCAGATTTAGTAGGCATTGACTTTCTTAGAATTGGTCCTTTCCTGTCGCTTCCAGGCCTTCTCAGTCCAAACCCAGGAACAGAAGACCACCTAGGCTACAGTCTCAAGGTACTCACAGGCCTAAGCAGTGGGGGGCTCCCACTTCCAAAGCTGGAAGTAGTAAGACACCCCGCTATGGTAAACTGTCACAATGACTTAACCTTAAACCTTCAAAGCCCTGCTCAACTGACTGCTCCTTTAGGGGGAAAAATCGCCCTGCCTGCGAAAACTGGGAACTCATTACCCAAGACAAATGGGGTTTTAAATGTAGTTTCCCAAGGATACAGATGCAACTTCCACACCTTACCAACCCCAAATGGTTGGCCAGATCTACCCCCAAATCAGTGGGCAGAGGCTCAACAGCAGGTTCTCTCTCTTCTAAGTATCAGGGCTATAGAGCCTGTCCCAGCAAGGAATGGGGACAAGGTTTTTACTCAAGACTCTTCCTGGTACCCAGAAAAGACAACTCCTGGCGTCCTATCCTGGTCCTGTCTATCCAGATCACCTTTTTGGTATTCTCAAAATTCAAAATGCTAACTCTTCATCAGCTGCTTCCCATGCTAGGCAAAAATGCCTGGTTGGCAACATTGGACTTAAGCTTACCTGGACATCCCAATAAGGGAATCTTGCAGAATATACCTACGCTTCAGAGCAGGCTACATGCACTATCAGTTATCTGCACTGCCCTTTGGTTTATCTACTGCGCCCAGGGTATTCACAAAGTGCCTAGCTTGTCATCGCATTCTGCAGGCAAAGAAATATTCAAATATACCCATATCTGGACGATTGTCTAATTCAGGCAGAAAGCCATAACATACTACTAAATCATCGGGCATTTGTAAAGAAACTGCTATCCTCACTGGGGTACACCATAAACGAAAAGAAATCCCACCTAGTACCCTGCCAACAAATTGTATTCCTGGGAGCAAGCTTGAACACAACTTCCCAGATGGCCTACCTCACGCCTGAGGAACAAGTTTGTTTGACAGCCTACTTCAAACTACTGGCCACAAAGACCCAGCTATCTGCAAGGAAAATACTTCAAGCCTTGGGGTTCATGGCCTCTTGCATCCTACTAATTCCATATGCAAGACTGCATATGAAGAAACTACAGTGGCATCTAAAAAGCCTATGGTGTCAACATTCTCGGGACCTGGAATCAATGATTCCTATCATTCCTTGTATAAAGACAGAGTTCCTTTGGTGGGCAGAGACCTGCTACCACAACAAGGGACTGACATTCACTCTACCCCCTGCCGCCCAAACCCTAACAGACGCATCAGATTATGCATGGGTAGCTCACTTGGCAGGGCAGTGCATTCAGGGCAAATGGAACCAGAGTCAAATGCACCTGCATATCAGTCAAAAAGAAATGTTAGCTGTACAGAATTCTCCGACGGCCTTCAAGGACCACATTCTTCCAGGACAATTATTGGTAAAGACAGACAACACCACTGTTATGTGGTACATAAACAAGCAGGGGGGACTCATACCCTCTCTGCAGACTAGCCATGGCTCTGTGGAACACAGCCTTGAGCTTCCAAGTGCATCTACAAGCTCAATTCCTGCCAAGCAAGCTAAATTCACTGGCAGACTACATAAGCAGAAATCTCATGGACCCACACTAGGGGAAACTGGAACCAAAAATGTTCAACATTTTGAGAAACAAATGGGGGAGCCCAGAGATAGACCTGTTTGCCTCACCTCAGAACTACCAATTGGACAAATTCTGCACAAGGACTCCTCACAGACAAGCTTGGAAAGTGGATGCCCTGTCCTTCACCTGGGGAAGCCTCTCAGTTTATGCCTTTCCCCTTCTGCCTCTCCTCTCGAAAGTTCTACTAAAGATCAAACAGGACAAATCAAGGACAATACTCCTTGCACCAGACTGGCCACGCCAACACTGGTGTACTCCCTCTTGCGCAGTATGTCACTGCTGGAACCATGGCACCTGCCTCAGACCCCTTCCCTGCTGTCCCAGCAGGAGGGCCAGATTCTGCATCCCCAGCTTCAAACCCTGAACCTTGCAGCTTGGCTAATTACCTTAGCTCTCCAATACCATCCCTCAGTAAGCAAGTGCTGGATGTCATTCTGGAGGCAAGGAAGCCTAGTACTAGAAAATCCTATGCTGAAAAGTGGATAAGTTACTGTTCATAGAGCCAAACTCGCGGTATGGGCACAACAGTGCCAAGCTTACCGCATATTCTTCAATATTTAACAGAGATGCTTCACAAGGGCCTGTCCTTCTCTTCTATTAAAATTCATGCCTCAGCCATTTCAACACATTATAATACTGAGCCAACCCTCTTCTCTCACCCCCTGCTGAAACAATTCATCAGAGGAGCCAAAAATTTAAGACCTCCCAGGGGAGCCCCAACTCCAACCTGGGACCTTAACTTTGTATTGGAAAAGCTCACTCTACCTCCTATTGAGCCAGCTGCAACTGCAGAGTTGAAATTCCTTTCTTGGAAAACAGCCTTCCTTCTAGCCATCACTTCAGCAAGAAGAGTGTCTGAATTACAGGCCCTCACGGCTGTGGAGCCCTTCATCATCTTCCATGCGGACAGGGTGTCCCTCAGGACCATTTCTTCCTTTATGCCCAAGGTGGTATCCAATATGGCCCTTAATCAGTCCATTAATTTGCCAACCTTCTTTTCTAATCCACAGAACAAAGGAGAACAAATACTGCTCTCTTTGGATGTGCGCAGACAACTTAGATTTTATTTGGACAGGACTAAGCCTCTCAGGAAAACTGAACAGCTGCTAGTTGCCTTTGCTGCAGGGGCAGAGGGGAAGGCCATTTCAAAGCAAACCATTTCTAAGTGGATAGGCCATTGCATTCATTTCTGCTATAAGCACCATGGAAAACCTACCCCACAGGGGATAAGATCACATTCCACCAGGGCTGCATCTACTTCCAACAGCCTTTCTCAGAGGTGTTCCTACCAGGGACATGCTAGAAGCAGCTACCTGTACATACCTTCACCAAGCATTACCACTTGCCAATTTTTTCTAAATCCAGAGCTGGTTTTGCCACTGCAGTCTTGCAGGGCCTAATAGCTGGTCCTAATGCCCTCTAATTGCCTCCTCCATTCCTTAGCTTTGGGAATGTACCGAAATGTACTGACTGCAACAGTGAAACACGAAGAACATAGTACAGTTGTGTACACTTACCATAAATGTAGATGTTCGAGTGTATTCACTGTTGCAGTCCTGGTTACCCTCCCTCCAGCCCCCTGACTTCTATTGGCTATACCTCTTTTCTTGTTTACTGTATTTAAGCTTTCTGGTGTATTTGCTTTTTTGTTGGAGCTGTAACCTTGTATATAATTGCTTCCCATTATGGGGGCACCTGACATCTGGGGCAAGAAAAACGGATGTAATGGCGTCGGCTGCATGCTTTATACCCCTGACTACCTGACGTCATGGAAGAAGAGACAGCAACCGACGCAGGACCCAAGACATTGATAATCAGGCCGTCTGAGGGCTACCTGCAAGCAGATGACCCAAATGTAATGACTGCAACAGTGAATACACTCGAACATCTACATTTATAAGTGTACACAACTGTACTATCTTCCACAGCACAGACCCTTGGCCATCCCCCCAGTCCTGGATGTTGTGGAGGATATTTTCCTGGAACCCAGCTTGACTCCAGACACCCTCGCTCCTGCACCTAGAAAACCAGACAGGTACTATAGAGTCCCGCTCACCAGATTGAGTAAGGAGAGAGTTACAGTAAGCTGCCTGTCGGGCGCTAGAATCCGCCACATAACGCAAGCACTTGGGTCTCTCAACAGCAGGTACAAATACGACTCAGTCATTGTCCACGCTGGTGTAAACGACCTGAGACGTACCTCCTTGGACTACATGAAAAGAGACATTGAGGAGCTCTCTGATTATGTAGCCCAGGCAGGTATGACCCTGACCTTGAGCAGTATCCTACCTTCACCAAGAATGATGCCACAATACAGAGATAAGATGATCAGCTTTAACAATTGGCTTAAACTCTGGTGTCATTCAAAGGGGATCCAATGTCTGTCTGCCTGGGATGACATGCTGGACAAGCCACGCTGCTTCGCAAGGGACGGCTTGCACCTGTCACCCTGGGATTCCGGATATTGGCAAAGGCTCTTGCCACCCCCATAGTGCCTTTTTAGGCAAGGCTCAAATTCTAAACCTACCACCCTAGAACACAAAAAGGAAAAAATTAAGGGTAATGCTGCTCAATGCCAGAAGTCTAAATCTCAAAATGCACGCACTTCGAGGCCCTTCTCAGTATGGAGAACATCGATGTCTGTGCTGTGACAGAAACCTGGTTCAAGGCTCCTGAGAGCACCCCAGCACCATCAGGTTTTACCTCATATCATGCGTTCCGGCCCCAAAATCCGGACAATACCAAGAAAGGAGGGGGGGTATCCATATTCATCAAGGACACCCACACCTCAAGACTGGTGGCAACGCACAATGCATCGGAGACCATCCAGGTGCAATTAACCATAGGCAAGACTGCTCTGCAAATTGTAGCATGTTACAGGCCACCCTCACAAACTCAGGAACCTCACATGGCCTTCCTGAAAACACTGGAGGGGATAAATGTATCACCAAACACCATCATACTAGGTGACTTCAATTACCCTAATATAGACTGGGAACACTACTCAAGCCCAAACACCCTAGCCCAAAAGTTCCTGGAATTCATAAACTCAAATGCCATGGAACAACTAGTCACCATCCCCACAAGAGGAGAAAACATACTTGATCTCATCATCACGAACATGGGAGCACAATGTTCAACACCGGAAGTATACCCCTCACTGGTGAGATCAGATCACAAACTAATCTCGCTGGAGGTCCTCATCCCACCCCCACCTGAAATAAAAAAGACCACAGTAAAGAACTTCTCGAAAGCCGACTTCACACTTCTAAAGACTAGTGTGGTCTCCTTTAAGGCCCCAGAGCCGACGGAAAACAGTACTCAAGCCGCTGAATCACTTACAAATGCCTTCTACCAGCACCTGCAGGACTGCATGGATAAGGCAATCCCAAGCAAAACAAAGACTCTTTGTACCAAAGGCAAGCGTCCAGTCTGGTGGACCCCAGCCATAAACAAACTCTACAACAAAAGGAGGAAGCTACTACAAGATAGAGCAAAATCCTTAAAAGGTAAGACACCTTTGATCACTATAAGTAAAAAACTAAGAGCTCTCATAAAATCATCCAAAGCAAATTTTGAGAGAAAAATAGCTAAAGACTCAAAAGACAATCATAAGGCCTTCTTTAGCTATGTTAGAAACCTGGGAGGAAACTCCCAGATATGCTCAGAACTAGTTCAAAATGATGTGAAGATTACTGATCCTACAGACATTGCCAACATACTGGCTGACAGGTTCAGTGCAAACTTCTCCCCCCCCCCCAAAAGGAAAGATATCTATACCAAACAATTGCAGCCCCCCAAACATCTCTAACGCCCAAGTGAGAACTGCTCTCTCCAAAGCAAAATACACAGCATCCATGGGACCTGATGGTGTCCCCAGCTGTGTGCTCCACGAACTCAACGAGGAATTAAACCCACAGCTAGGACAGCTGTTTAATCATAGTCTCACCTCTGGATACGTGCCCAGGGAGTGGCGCACTGCAACTGTGGTCCCACTTCACAAAGGCGGTGCCTCCACCGACCCTGGAAATTACCGCCCATTAGCTTGACAAGCCTTATCTGCAAAGCCATGGAGAGGATCATAATGGACCTCATAAATAAAGACATAGGGAATTTGCAGACTTTGGATCCAACCCAGTTTGGCTTTGTCAAAGGCAGATCATGCCTTTTAAACTTGGTTGACTTTTTCAAACAGTCACCGAAGCCATTGATGAGGAAAGGCAGTCCATACAGCCTACCTCGATCTGGCGAAGGCCTTCGATACAATACCCCACTCGGGTATCATTGAAAAACTCATCAGCTTAAATGTTAACCCATACATCACAAGATGGGTTGCAAACTGGCTGAGTGACAGAACCCACAGGGTCAGAGTTGCTGGCGCCATGTCAGACTCAAAGCCTGTCACAAGTGGTGTCCCACAGGGCTCAGTCCTGGACCCACTCTTGTTTGGCATCTACTTTTCCAGTACAAGCAAACATAGGAGGGTTATGGCTGACAAAGTTTGCAGATGACTGCAAACTGGGCCATAGTCGAAAACACATCTGACACAGATATCCTTCAGAAGGGTCTCACAGAAACGGATAACTGGTGCCAGAGCCATGGCCTAAAGTTAAATGCCAAAAAATGCATAGTCATACCCTTCGGGAAAAACAAGGTTACCCCTAGCTACCATATAGGTGGCAATCCACTGAGCACAGAAGAAGTTATCAGGGACCTGGGGACCCAGGTTGACAGTAGCCTGTCATTCGACACCCATGTAGCTAAAGTAGTTAGGAAGACCTTCTACATTGCCCACCTTATCATGAAGGGATTCACATCTAGATCAAGGGAGGTCATAGTCTCCCTATACTCATCACTCATCAGACCAATGATTGAGTACAATGCCCCATTCGGAATGTATCTGACTCGACACTTGCAGCAGCTGGAGAGGCCACAAAAGTTCCTCACCAAAAGGATAAAGGGTCTCAAAAATCTGTCCTATGCTGCCCGACTGAAAGAACTCCAGCTCTATTCAGTCGCTTACCGCTTGCTCAGAGGTGACCTTTGCCTGACATACAAGGCCATGTCAAACCCAGATTTGATGAATATGCTTCACCTCAAAAATCTAGATCCATCAGAGCCACAAGGGCGGGAGACTTAAACCTCGACACGGCTATTAATAGGACGTGCTGGAGGGATAGATTCATCACCCAGAGACTCCCTATGCTGTGGAACAAAATCCCGGTATATGTGAGGCAGAGCACCTCGCTGGCCTTGTTCAAGAGAAATCTTGACCAATGGATGGGAGATCGCAGATATACCCCAGGGATTACCTCAGTGTCACTGCTCGACAGAGGCACAGCAAAATAATGGGTATAGTTCCCCACACTAAAGGGGTGGCGTAAGCCACAAAACTATGGGCTAGGCTTGTAAATGCCCTCGGGCAGATAGCCTAGTATGAACCTATGACTCTCACAAATTTCTTTTTAAAAATCCTACTGCTGACCCTGAGGTAATTTCTCAAGGGCCTAAAGGGATTAAAGAAACCTCTGCTAAGAATCCCACCCCCTCATACAGGGATTCCCGAGCACTAGACAGATGGGGTAAAAATGTATACACCTCAGCTATTATTCCTATCAGGGCACTAAATTGTCAGTTCCAGATGCTAAAATTTCAGCAACATACCCTGGAACTCCTCAAACAAAAAATGTCTTTCCTGCTTGTGCAGAATCTAAAGAGTTACAAGAGTTAATGCATTCTGCAAGAAAAGTAACTAAACACACCTTGCACTGTGGTTTTGCAGGGCAGCAGTCACTGGATCTGTCATTAGAAGGCATGCATGTCTTAAGGAACAGCCCCTGCCAGACCATGTCAAATCTAAATTGTTGGATACCCCCTTGCACAAAGACAACTTATTTGGCACTAAAAAAGATGGAAGAAAAAGCAAAATCTATGCAGACAGTTAAGGATTTCTTACAGGCCCAGCCACCCAGGTTCAGCAGTCATTGTCCACCAAGCACTGGCCCTTTTCTGCTCCCACTAAGCCAGTCCAGCCCAGGCCCCGGGGAACCAGACCCCCCCCCCCCCAGACAGCAGCCACAGGGAATGCAGAGATCTAAGCAGTGGACTACCTCCACTTCAAAACCAAGGGAGTTCTAAGCCATCCCCTTATGGTAAGAACTCACAATGACTCACCTCCCCCACCCCCTCCCTCCGTCCACCTTCACTTACCCCATAGGAGGAAAACTCTCCTTTCACGCAAGCACCTGGGCCACCATTACCAACGACCTCTGGGTTCTCAACATAGTGTCTCAGGGATACAAATTTTCCTTCCACACCTTTCCAACCCCAAAAGGGTTCCCAGATCTACTTCCAAACCAGTGGGCAGACGCTCAAAAGCAAATCCTTTCCCTGTGTCTATGAGAGCAGTAGAGCACATTCCTGCAGAACAGATAGGCCAAGGTTTCTACTCCAGACTTTTCTGGTGCACAGTAAAGAAGGGCACTTGGCGCCCCATCCTCGATCTATCCATTCTAAACACCTTCCTGGTGATCCCAAAATTCAGAATGCTCACCCTCTAGCAGCTTCTACACATGCTCTCCAAGGATGCTTGGCTAGCCACCCTAGATCTAAAAGAGGCCTACCTCCTCATTCCTATCAGGGAATCATGCAGGAAATATCTCCATTTCAGGGCAGGATCTCAGCACTTTCAGTTCTCTCCGCTTCCCTTTGGCTTATCTGCTGCTCCCAGAGTTTTCACAAAATGTCTGGCTCCGGCCATTGCCTTTTGCAGACAAAAGACTATCCAGATTTTCCCATAATTAGACTGCCTTATTCAGGCAGATAGCCAGGAAAAGCTCCTCAAGCACCTGGCCTTTGTAAAGACCCTACTAACCTCCCTACGGTACACAGTCAACGAAAAAAAATCCAAACAGGTGCCCACCCAACGGGTTATCTTCCTGGGAGCAAGCCTGGACGCAGCATCCCTGATGGCATTTCTTACACCAGAAAAACAAATTTTCCTGACAGCCTACTTCTGTCAACTAGCCACCAGACCCCAGTTATCTGCAAGGAAGATCCTGCAAGCTCTGGGGTTCATGGCATCTTGCATATTACTCATTCCATATGCCAGACTGCATATGAGGAAACTTCAGTGGTATCTAAAAAGCCGTTGGTGTCAACAATCTCAAGACCTGGAGACTCTTATACCTGTAATTCCTTGCCTCAGAAAAGATTTTCTTTGGAGGGTAACAGCATGCTCCCACAACAAGGGACTACCTTTCTCACCACCCCACTCCGCCCAGACCCTCAATACAGACGCATCAGACTATGCTTGGGGTGCACACCTGGACGGCAGATGCATACAGGGCTAATGGAGCCCACAGCAAATCCCTCTGCACATCAACCAAAAAGAGATGATGGCTGCCCAGCACGCCTTGATAGCTTTCAAGCCTCTTCTCTCCCCATGGACTCTCCTGATCAAAATAGACAACATCACTGTGATGTGGTATATCAACAAGCAGGGAGGGACTCACTCCTACCCTCTATGCAGGCTTGCCATGACCCTTTGGCACACAGCCTCTGCCATGCAACTGCACCTGTTAGCCCAATTCCTACCAGGTTCTCTCAACTCTCTGGCAGACCAATTAAGCAGAAATCTTCTGGACCCACATGAGTGGCAGCTCAACAGAAGAACCTTCCCCCTAATAACTCAGAAATGGGGCACCCCGAAGGTCGACCTCTTTGCCTCCCACATCAACCATCAGCTCAGCAAATTTTGCACCAGGGAGCATCACTGTATGGCTTGGAAAGTGGATGCCATGTTTTTCCCCTGGGTCATTCTATCGGTCTACGCCTTTCCTCCACTACCTCTCATCCCCAAGGTACTGCTCAAAATAAAGGAGGAAAAACCAAGGGTAATTCTTATAGCTCCAGAATGGCCTCACCAGCACTGGTACCCCTTGCTGCACAATCTGTCCCCACTGCCTCCATGGCGTCTTCCTCAGAATCCAAACCTCCTGACCCAGAGGGAAGGGGAATCCGTGCATCCCCGATTGCAGACACTCAGTTTGGCAGCTTGGCTTATTCCCTAACCCCGGATCAATCTGCCAACCTCAGTAAACACGTTCTAGATGTTATACGTGAGGCCAGATGCCCTAGCACTGCAAAGTCTTATGTTGACAAATGGAAAAGGTTCTGCACCTCCAGGCTAAGGGAGCCAATACAGCACAGCCCTCCCTCCCATCCTGGATTACTTAACTGACCTACTACACAGTGGCCTCTCTTTTTCCTCTATAAAAATTCCTGCCAGTGCTATCTTTGCTCATTTCCCCACTGAGCAGCCTCTTTTCTCACACCCTTTGATCGGACAGTTCCTAAGAGGGGCTAGCAACTTGACACCACCCAGAAGAGCACCAACCCCAGCTTGGGATTTTAATTTTGTGTTGGAAAAGCTCACCCTGCCCCTTTCAAACCAGCTTCTTTTGCAGAGCTAAAATTTATGGCCTGGAAGACTGCTTTCCTTCTGGCCATCACTTCAGCTAGAAGAGTCTCCGAGTTGCAAGCGCTCATGGCTATGGAACCCTTCATCATCTTCCATGCTGACAAGATATCCCTCAGAACTGACCCATCTTTCATGCCCAAGGTGGTGGCCAGTGTGACTCTCAACCAATCCATTCATTTGCCCACCTTTTTTCCTAATCCCCAGAACAAGGGGGGAAAGAATCCTGCACTCTCTAGATGTGCACAGACAGCTCAGAGTCTGTCTAGACAGGACTAAATCCTTCAAAGTCTGATCAATTGCTGGTTAGCTTTGCTATAGGGGCAGAAGGCAAAGCGTTCTCCAAACAAACCACTTCCAAATGGATAGCATACTGCATCCATTTCTTCTACAAACAATATCGAAAGGCTCCCCCCAAGGGGGTCAGGACTCACTGCACCAGAGCAGCCTCCACCTCTGCAGCTTTCCTTAGAGGAGTCCCCACCAGGGACATCCTGGAGGCTGCCATGTGGACATCTGTTCACACTTTTACCAAACATTACCACCTGCCTCTCTTTTCCAAATCCAGGGCAGGGTTTGCCTCTGCATTCTTGCAGGTCATCCTAGCCAGCCCCTAGTTTCCTTGACTACCTCCACCTATTTCCTCAGCTTTGGGAATCAACCCAAATGTGATGACTGCAACAGTGAAACACAAAGAACATAGTACAGTTGTGTACACTTTGCATAAATGTAGATATTCAAGTGTATTCACTGTTGCGGTCCTGGTTTCCCTCCTTCCATCCCCCTTTCTTCTCTTTCCTTACAAGGGACGTATTGGTATTTACTTTCTACTGGTGGGGTTTTTCCACCAGAACCTGGCTCCTGACTGGTTAGGGCAAGAAAAACTGATGTAATAGCGTTGGCTGCCTTACTTTATACTACTGACGACCTGACGTCAGTCTTGCAGCGACAGCAACCGACACAGAAATACTAAGCCTCTGGTATTCAGGCCAGCCGAGGGCTACCCTGCCAGGGATAACCCAAATGTGATGACTGCAACAGTGAATACACTCGAACATTTACATTTATGGTAAGTGTACACAACTGTACTTTCCTTACAACCATTTGGTCACCCAGCATTTCCGATGAGTGGTCTGCGCAGAATTTTGACGATCTAACGAAATAGAGAATCCCACAGAATTAAGCTCTGCTGAGTACCAACAAACATCCAAAAGCAAAGCAAAACTTTGAGGAAGCAAACCCTGCTAAAAACTGTAGGAGTACAAATGTTTATTAATAAAAATTAAGTGCTTTTAAATCCTTTCCCGGATGCTTCATCAGACTTTCAGTATACAAATAATTACAACGTTTAAATGCTCTGTCTTAATTATAGCGCTACTAACGTAATTAATTCATAAATATGAACTAACCAGTCAGATCATATAAACAATTAAAAAACATTTCTGGTACACTTCTAAAAGGAGCAGATGACAGTCGTAATACATATTAAAACTGATTCATTCATAAAATATCCTCATTCATAAAAAACAATGCCATACAAAAATGTACATTGAAAAACTTGGATTCCTGAATGAATAAATGTCTTGCTGTTTAATAGTAACAGCAGAGCAGCAATGTCCGTTAACACCATAAATACTACCAAAATTAAGTACAATTCCCATTTAAGAAACAAACGCATCAAAAAATTTAAAATTTATCAAAAAACTTCAATGGCATTACAGACAAGAGCCAGTAGATAGCATTGTAACACATGCTAAAACTCATTCATTCATTCATAAACTACACAGTTCTCATTCATCTAAAACAATGACATACAGTATGTACATTTAAAACCTAAACTACTGAGTAAATAAACCTATTGTTCAAAAATAATCTCAGAATAATGATATCAGTTAACAAACATAAATGCTGTCAAATGAAATACAATTCCTATATATAAAACAAGCCTTTTTATGAGGTAAAGGACTGTCCTGTTGTAAAGAAAGGGCTTCACTGAAACATTATCATTGAGCCCATTAAGTTTATCGTCTTGTAATCTAATAATCCATTTGACTTCAGCCTTCTCTGTAATATTTTTGATGTTTCCTAACCTCATACTCCTAAAAACATGCTCAAGCACCAAAAAAAGAAATTTATGTCTTGAATCAGTCCTGTAAGTATGCCTAGCTAAAGCATTAGTATCATCCTTCTGTTCTATTGCGCATAGATGTTCCCTAACCCTTTCTCATAATGTACGGTTGGTTTTGCCCACATAAAAATGGGGCATTTATTACCACTGCCATCTAGTGCTCCTTTTAGAAGCGTTTCAGGAATTGTTTTTATTTGTTTATATGATCTGATTGGTTAGTTCATATTTATGAATTAAGTACATTAGTAGAGCTATAATTAAAATGAAGCATTTAAATTTTGTTTAATTGCTTGTATAATGATAAAGTCTGATGAAGCATCTGGGAAGGGATGCAAAAATGCTTACTTTTTATTAATAAACATTCATATGCCTGCAGTTTTTAGCCGTGTTTGCTTCCTCAAAGTTTTGCTTTGTTTTTAATTTTGAAGATCTGCCAACATTGCACTCCCAAAACGTATGTTCCCAGTTGCTTCTTTCTTCTCCATCACACCCACAACATTTGCTATCTACCTGAGGAAAAAAATCTTTGAAATCTGCTTGGAGTATTAAAATACCTACGCAAACACTTCCAAGCAAAGTTTTTAACTTTCTGGACTTGGTTGCTTGGGAGCCATGCCTGTGTCTTCCCATTGTTTTCTTTTAAATTGCTTTTCCAGTTTGTCTTCCCAATCTTTTCTAACCTCCTCTGATTGATTCTTAGACTTAAGATGCAATGTTTTATATGCCCTACTAATTATCCCTTTTATTTTATTTGTTCTACTGTCCCTTTTTAAGAGCTGCTTCTGTTCTAGATTCAAATAAAAACCCTACTAGAGTAGATCTTTCATTTAAAATTCCCCTATCCCTTTTTCTTTGCCTGAGCTCTGAGATCAAGCCCTGGTAGGGAAGGCAGTCTCTAGCCTGGAATCCAAATTCTTCTTGGCCTCATCCCACACTATTACCTTTCCTGCTTGAGTAATTTGCTCCCAATAGCTTGGTTCTTTTGCCAGGTTTCACCAGTAAATTCTAGCCCCTCTTTCCTGTCTCCTTGCAGAAATCCTTATTGGCAACATCTCCTTTCTTTCTCCATTCTTGTATTGCCTTAGCTCTTAGAATATTTCTGCTATGTGGTTATTTTCCTTAGGGATCTGTCTTCAAACTCCCACACTCTCTCTGCATTTCTGGAACTTCCCCCTTTCTTCATCATCCTGCCTTCTCACTTTGAATTAAAACCTTCTGTTTATGTTATGTATATGAGCTTAAATGTGTAGCTTTAAAAATATCCCTTTAAATCAGATAAACCTAAACCACCTTGCTCTTTTGGAAGGATCAGCTTATCCCACTTAACTCTTGCCTTGCAAGATAAATTCCTTCAGTTCTCCATTAATTGTTGTATACAACTTCTCCTCGGGTTGATAAAAGTATGCCTGATCTGTACACACGTAAATCAAAATAACTACCAAGTGGGCTAAAAGTTCACCAAAAATTCCAAATCCAGCCCAACAAAAAGGTGAAGCAATAAAGCTCTGAGAGGACAAACTTGGATCAAAAGTTTGATACATAGACACCATTAATGCTCACAAAAATACATTTTCGTTTGACATACACTTCATCAGATGCAGGCTTGAATTAAACTCCTTCTATATATACTATTTCTCTTACATATCAACCAATGAAACCAGTTTTGGTTCCTAAATGCCAGGTATACATATGTTTTTCAGCTTAGGTTGTAACAATTAATTCATTAATTGGTTCACTTTTCATTGGTTGATTGGTTGCATCTTGCTGTCCGTATCCATAAAGAAGACTTTCGAGTTTCTCAGTTTTTATATTAACTTTGGTTTAGTCCATTTCCACAAAGCCTTAGCTGCCGTAACAGAAGCCTTTTTAATTCGTACTGCTAAATACTTCATCTTATCATGTCCCCAGAAATATGGGTATTGCTGAACCAGTTCATGTGTGGGTGCATAATTTGCAGCTGTAGCTTTTGTTTTATCTTCATTCATTTTATATCCCAGAAAGACTTGAAACTGTCTCAGTGTTCCACAGCACTGAGATTTCCTTTTTATGGATTTATCAGGTACAGAATAATGTCTGTAAATAAAGTCAACTTTTACTGATTACCATGCCAGTTATTTCCTTGTATTTCTGAGTCCCTTATTTTCTTTACCAATGGCTCTAAATATACAGCAAATAAAAAAGGGGAAAGAGGGCACTTCTGCCTGGTTCTTCTGTTCAAACCCAGCTTATCTGAGAGGAACTGTCCCACTTTAATTCTTGCCTTCGATCCTTCATATATCCTTCTAATTAACCTTCTTGTCCTACTCATAAAATCCCAGCTTACTCTGTCAAATGCTTTCCCTGCATCAGAACCTACCAATAAATAGTATTCTTACATTCTGCTTCCTTTTGGATAGTCATTGTTCTGTTAATGTCAAATATTTGCCTCCCCTGCACAAAACCACACTGATCCATTTCTGTCAATTTTAGCAACACCTTTGCCATTCTTTTAGCTAGTGTAGGCATAAACACTTTATAATTATGTGAGCTGAGACACGACAGAAGGATCCAGTATACAATAAATTTATTGCAAGTACAAACGCAACATAAGTGCTTTCGCAGATGTTCTTTCACTGTTGCAGTCATTATATTTGGGTTATCTGTTTGCAGGTAGCCCTCAGTCGGCCTGATTAACAAAGTCTTGGGTCCTGCGTCGGTTGCCGTCTCTTCTTCCGTGACGTCAGGTTGTCAGGGGTATAAAACATGCAGCCGACGTCATTACATCAGTCTTTCTTGCTGTGCAGTGCCCGAAGCAGAAGCAGTTTGCAGGTGCCGGTTGGCCGACTCCTGAAATTTACGTTTTCGAGTTTCAGAACCGATGTCTTCAACTAAAAGCTAAGTACTCCATTGGGGAAACTTTTTCTTGCTCTAAACCGATGTCAGTAAAAGTAAATAATTGCATTTCTTGTGGAAAGCAAATATCTCATAAAGATTTTCATTCGTACTGTATTCCTTGCCTAGGCCCTGACCACAATGTACCTCGCTGTCGATTTTGTGCCTTATTTAAACCACAAATTATCCGTTGTCGTTATATTTGCGCTTCTAAATTTTTTGGTGCTATGTTCAATTATCCTGATATGTCTTCAGTAAGCTATCCGACTACAGACATTCTGAAGAAACACAAAGATAAAGACAGAGACAGGCTGCCCAGTTTGCCGGTACTCAGTGAGGTGCTTTCGCAGCCCCTGATACCCGCTACTTCAGATTCACAGGCCTCTACTGAGACCCATTCGGAGTCCGGTATGCCGCAAGATGCTTCAACTGTGGAACCTGCAGATGTCTCTACCTTGGATAGGTCCGGAGCCGCTGTTCAGGCACCAGCTTCTGAGGGTGTATTCAGACCTACTGACTTGCATATTAAACCGGCACCATCTTCTTCTTCAAGGCCTAAAACTCGAACCATGCCTAGAAAACTGATGCCCAGACCACATGATCAGGCCTCTATGCCTAAAGAACAAATGATAAGAATGACTGAAGACCTTATTACTTTAATCAAGGGAAGCCAACCTTCCCCCCTCTAAGAGACCTAGGACTGAGTTTGCTTATGATACTTCTGACCAGGATTCTGAAATTTCTGATGTTCTTTGTGTTTCACTGTTGCAGTCATTATATTTGGGTTATCCTGCTGGCAGGATGCCCTCAGTCGGCCTGAATTCCAAAGTCTTGGGTCCTGCATCGGTTGCTGTCGCCTCTTCCCTGACGTCAGGGGTATAAAAGATGCAGCCGACGCCATTTTATTTAGTCTTTCTTGCTGCATGGTGCACGAAGCAGAAGCAGTTTGCAAGTGCCGGTCAGCCAACTCCTGAAATTTTCGTGTTCGAGTTTCAGATCCGAAGTCTTCATTAAAAGCTAAGTACCCTGTTGGGGAAACTTTTTTCTTGCTCCAGACTGATGTCAGAAAAAGTTAATAATTGTATTTCTTGTGGGAAGCAAATACCTCATAAGGACTTTCATTCTTATTGTATTCCTTGCCTAGGCCCTGACCATAACGTTGCTAGTTGTCGGTTTTGTGCTAGATTTAACCAACGCACTATTAAGCGTTGGTACGATTTTGCATTAAGCTATTTTGGGCGAAGATTTAATTATACAATGTTGTCGGATAGCCATCCGACTACTGGAGTTCATAAAAAACAAAAAGAAAAAGACAGGCAACCGAGGTCCAAAACAGACGAAGCTTCTCCTAAGCAAATCGCCGGTTCGCCGGCCCTCAGTGAGGTGCTTTCGCAGCCCCTACTTTAGAGTTGCAGGCCGCTACAGACTCCCACATGGAGTCGGCCAGGCCACTGGAAACTCAAGGTATCGGAGCCTCAGAGATTATTCCCTCAGATGGGTCAGGAGCCGCTGAGCAGGCATCGGCTTCTGAGGGTGCATTCAGACCCAAACAAATATATATTAAACAGACTTCAAAGACAAAGGCTAAAACACCTTTAAAGGCAAAGAAACAAGTTCACCAGACACAAGGACAGTCCTCCATGCCAAAAAAACAGATGCTCAAAATGGCCGAAGACTTAATTACCTTGATCAGGGGTTCCCATCCCCCTCCTGATGAGACCTAGGCAAGAGACAGACTATGAATCTTCAGATCAGGTTTCCATTTCTTCTGATTCCTCTTCTGATCAGGAATATTCTCTTCCCCCCCCTATGAGGATTCTGATGGTGAAGAGTCAATTCCTTCAGCTTCTTCTCCTGAGGACTATTCTTTTGGGGAAACCTTGCATACCATGAGAGAGCACTTCCACTGGGAGAGCCAAGATTTTTCAGAATCTAAGAAAAGGCTCAGAGACCTCCTTTTACTAACTCAACACAGGCCTCTAGCTATTCTACCTGTGTTAGACATTGTAGATGATGTGTTCTCGGAGTCTAGTCTGACCCCTGACTCTCTACATCCAGCTCATGTTAAGCCGGACAGATACTACAGGGTCCCTGACTCTCATAAATTCCTTTTCAAAAACCCTACTGCAGACCCAGAAACTATTTCACAGGGTCCGAAAGGAGTCAAGGCTTTTACTGCAAAAAACCCTACCCCCTCTGACAGGGATTCTAGGGCACTGGATCGATGGGGAAAAAAGATTTACACATCTGCTACTTTGGCTAGAAGGGCTTTAAATTGCCAGTTTCATATGCTCAAATAACAGCAATATATCATGACACTGCTTAAACAGAAAATGATGGCAAATTCTGAATGTGCAGAAAACAAAGAAATGCAGGATTTATTGCATGCAGCTGAACAAGTTGGAAAGCATACTTTGCAATGTGGGTTCGATTCTCTGGAAGCCTCCTGCAGGGCCACTGTTACGGGCTCTGTCATTAGGAGGCATGCTTGGTTAAAGGAACAAAATCTGCCTGACCATGTTAAAGCAAAATTATTAGATGCTCCTTTACAACATGATACCTTGTTTGGTGTTAAGGCAGAAGAGGTGTTAAAGAAAATGGAGAACAAAGCTAAATCTATGCAAACGGTCAAGGATTTCTTACAGGTACAGCCACCTAGATTTAGCAGACACTGGCCTACAAAGAATTGGTCTTTTCCAGTCTCAGACAGACCTCAAAGGGGCAGATCCAGACACCCTAGAGGCAGATCACAGCCGCAAGGTTCCTGCAGGTCTAAGCAGTGGAGTGCCTCTACCTCCAAAGGTGGAGAAGACAAATCACAACCATACAGGAAACAGTCCCAATGACTTCCCCCTGCCTGCACCAAGCACTTATTTTCTGGCAGCACCCTTAGGGGGAAACTATCACTTTTTTCTCAAAATTGGCACATTATAACCCAGGACAAATGGGTTCTAGACATAGTGTCACAAGGCTACAAGTTTCATTTCCATACCCTGCCAAGGGCAAACGGTTGGCCAGACCTGCCAAAAAATCAGTGGGTAGAAGCTCAAAAACAAGTCGCTGCTCTCATGGACATGAGGGCAATTCAAAAAGTGCCACACCAAGAGCAGGGACAAGGATTTGACTCAAGACTGTTCTTGGTACCTAGAAAGGACAAAGCATGGAGACCAATACTGGACCTATCTATTCTAACCACTTTCCTGGATATACCAAAATTCAAGATGTTGACCTTACAGCAGCTTCTGCCCATGCTGGGCAGCAAGGCTTGGCTCGTGACTTTAGACCTAAAAGAGGCATACCTGTATGCTCCAATCAATCATGCAGAAGATGCCTCAGATTCAAGGCTGGCTCAAAGCATTACCAATTCTATGCACTGCCCTTTGGCGTATCTACTGCACCCAGGGTCTTCACAAAGTGCCTGACACCAGTAATTGCTTACTGCAGAGTAAGAGGAATACAAATATATCCTTACTTGGATGACTACCTCATACAAGCAGAGAACAAGGACATTCTTCTACAGCATCTGACTTTTGTGATAAGACTTTTAACATGCCTAGGGTACACAGTCAACAAAAAGAAATCAAAAGTAGTACCCTCTCAAGAGATAATATTCCTGGGTGCAAGCTTAAATACAACTGCCCAGATGGCTTATCTCACTCCAGACAAACAAAGGCAACTGACCTACCTATTTCAAGGAAATGGCAACAAAGGCCCAGTTATCTGCAAGAAAAATTCTGCAGGCTTTGGGCTTCATGGCATCCTGCATCTTACTAATTCCATATGCAAGACTGCATATGAGGAAAATTCAATGGTACCTAAAAAGTGTATGGACACAACATTGCCACAGCCTGGAAACAATGATTACTCTCATTCCCTGCCTGCAACAGGGGTTTCAGTGGTGGGCAAAGGCGTGTCTCCAAAACAAGGGACAGCCATTCTCACTACCCCCACCCAGGCAGAGCATAATGACGGATGCATCAGATTATGCCTGGGGTGCACACATTGCAGGAAGAGGCATTCAGGGCACCTGGTCCACAAACCAAAAGCATGTACATATCAATCAAAAAGAGATGCTAGCTGTTCAAATTGCCCTAACAGCCTTCAAGGACCTACTTAATCCGGGACAACAACTGATGAAGACAGACAACACCACAGTCATGTGGTACATAAACAAGCAGGGGGGCACTCATTCTTACCCCCTTTGCAGACTAGCCATGGCTTTATGGGACACAGCATTGACTTACCAAGTTCATCTGCAGGCACAATTCTTGCCAGGAAAGGAAAATACTTTGGCAGACGAACTAAGCAGAAACCTCATGGATCCCCACGAGTGGCACCTGGATCCAAAAGTCTTCAGCATGATAAAGAAATGGGGACGCCCGGACATAGACCCATTTGCCTCCCCTCAGCAACCAACTAAAAAGATTCTGCACAAGGACTTATCACAGACAAGCTTGGAAAGTGGACGCCTTATCTTTCAGCTGGACAAACCTATCAGTATATGCCTTTCCTCCACTGCCTCTCCTCCCCAAGGTACTCCTAAAGGTCAAAGAGGAGAAACCAAAATGATTCTGATTGCCCCAGACTGGCCACGCCAGTACTGGTATCCGAGCTTAAGGAACTTGTCCCATTGCCCAGCATGGAACATAGCTCAAATACCTCATCTACTGTCCCAGCAAAACAATCAGATTCTGCACAGCCAACTCAGGACCCTAAACCTGGCAGCATGGCGGAGAATGTAGCCATACAAACCACACCTCTCAGTAAAGCTGTGATGGATGTCATTTTAGAAGTCAGAAGGCCTAGTACTAGAAAATCCTATGCTGGCAAATGGAAGAGATGTTGTGCTTGGAACCAAGCTCAAGGAACTGATACAGCTGTCCCAAATATTCCTCAGACTTTGCAATACTTAACTGAGATGCTGGACAAAGGCCTATCTTTTTCATCAATTAAAATCCATGCCTCTGCCATTTCGGCTCATTACAATACAGAGCCACCACTCTTTTGTCATCCTTTATTAAGGCAGCACCTCAGAGGAGCCAAAAACTTAAGGCCTACAAGGAGAACGCCAATACCTGCATGGGACCTCAATTATGTCTTGGAAAAACTCACCTTACCTCCTTTTGAGCCAGCTGCTACTGCAGATGTAAAGTTCTTATCTTGGAAAACAGCTCTGCTCCTAGCAATAACTTCTGCAAGACGAGTTTTGGAGCTACAGGCTCTCATGGCTGTGGAACCCTTTATCATTTTTTATCCAGACAGGGTCTCTGAGAACAAACCCTACATTTATGCCTAAGGTGGTATCCAGTGTAGCCCTTAACCAAACTATTCATTTGCCAACGTTTTATCCAAATCCACAGAACAAGGGGGAGAAAATTCTGCATTCTTTGGACGTACACAGACAACTTAGATTCTACTTGGACAAAACTAAAGTTTTCAGAAAGACAGAACAATTACTAGTGGCATATGCCGCAGCATCACAAGGAAAGGCTATCTCCAAGCAGACTATTTCAAAGTGGATAGGTCACTGCATTCGTTTCTGCTACTCACAGCATGGCAAACCAGTGCCTAAGGGCATTAGGCCACATTCAACCAGTGCTGCAGCCACTTCTGCAGCCTTTCTCAAGGGAGTACCAACCAAAGACATTTTAGAGGCTGCTACTTGGAGTTCAGTGCATACCTTTACAAAACATTACAATCTGCCTCTTTACTCTAAATCCAGGGCAGGCTTTGCCACTGCAGTTCTGCAGGGCCTCATAGCCACTCCTAATGCTGTTTAGCTCCAGCCCCCCAACCATAGCTTTGGGACTCGACCCAAATGTAATGACTGCAACAGTGAAACACGAAGATCATAGTACAGTTGTGTACACTTACCATAAATGTAGATGTTCGAGTGTATTCACTGTTGCAGTCCAGATTACCCTCAAGCCATCCCCCTTATTTTTGCTGGAACTTATCTTTACTTCTCTAATCTATACAACCTATGTGGTGTATTTGCTTATAGATGAAGGTAAAACTTATTTTGGTGCATGTATGATGGTCATCGTGTTTCACTGTTGCAGTCATTACTCTTGGGTTATCCTGCTGGCAGGCTGCCCTCAGTCGGACAGAATTCCAAAGTCTAGGTCCGGCGTCGGTTGCAGTCGCCTCTTCCCTGACGTCAGTGCGCCAGGGGTATAAAAGATGCAGCCGACACCATTTTCTTCAGTCTTTCTTGCCGCACGGTGCTCAAAGCAAAAGGAGTATCCAAATGCCGGTCGGCCGACTCCTGAGATTTTCAAATCCGAATTTCAGAACCAAAGTCTTCATTAAAGCTAAGTACCCTGTTGGGGGAACTTTTTTCTTGCTCCAGACCGATGTCAGAAAAAGTTAACAATTGTATTTCTTGTGGGAAGCAAATACCTCATAAGGATTTTCACTCAACTGTATTCCTTGCCTAGGCCCTGATCACAGCATTGCTAGCTGTCGGTTTTGTGCTAGATTTAACCAACGCACTATTAAGCGTCTGTTTGATTTTGCATTTCATTACTTTGGCCGAAGATTTAATTATATAATGCCGTCGGACCAGCCGACAACCGGAGTTTACAAAAATCGCAAGGACAAGGAGAAGGATAGGCATCCAAGGTCCAAAACCGATGACGAGGCCTCTACTAGGCCAGTCGCCGGTTCTCAGTGAGGTGTTTTCGCAGCCCCTGGCGCCCGCTACCTCAGAGCTACAGGCCGCTTCCGACTCCCACATGGAGCCGACTGGGCTTCTGGATACTCAAGGTATTGGACACTCGGAAATCATTCCCTCAGATGAGTCTGGAGCCGCTGAGCAGGCATCTGCTTCTGAGGGTGTCTTCAGACCTAAACAACTATATATTGAGCCATCTTCAGCTTCATAGACAAAGACTAAAGCAGCTCTAAAGACAAAGAAACAAGTACAGCATTCTCCTACTCAGACTACCATGCCTAAAAAACAGATGCTCAAAATGGCCGAAGACCTAATTACTTTGATCAGGGGCTCCTATCCCCCTGAGTATGATTCTTCTGACCAGGTTTCTATTTCCTCTGATTCCTCTTCTGAACAGGATTACTCCATGCTTCCCTATGAGGATTCTGATGCTGAAGAATCCATTCCTTCAGCCTGTCCTCCTGAGGATTATTCATTTGGGGAAACCCTGCATACCATGAGGGAGCATTTCTACTGGGAGAGCCAAGATTATTCTGAATCTAAGAAAAGGCTCAGAGACTTTCTGCTACTTCCTCAGCACAGACCCCTTGCTATTCCACCTGATGTCCTTCAAGGATGCATCTGCAGTCCTTACAAATGGGTTGTCCTGTCGTCAGGCAGCCCTTCGGTCGGCCGGATTCCAAAGTCTGGGTCTGGCCTCGGCTGGTGTCGCACTTCACCCGACGTCATTGCGGCAGTTCTTCGGGTATAAAGGCATCAGCCGACACCATTTTCCCCAGTCTTTCTTGCCGCGTGGCGCCCGAAGCAGAAGCTGTTCGCAAGTGCCGGTCGGTCAAGCCAGACAAATACTACAGGGGTTCCGGATTCTCATAAATTCCTATATAAAAATCCCGCTGCTGACCCAGAAACTATATCTCAGGGTCCCAAAGGGGTTTAGGGCTCAAGACAGATGGGGGGAAAGTATACACTTCTGCTACCTTGGCTGTAAGGGCTTTAAATTGTCAGTTTCATATGCTTAAATATCAGCAATATTTAATGTCACTGCTTAAACAGAAATTGTTGACAAATACTGAATGTTCAGAGAACAAGGAATTGCAGGATTTATTGCATGCAGCTGAATAAGTGGGAAAGCATACTTTGCAATGTGGTTATGATTCACTGGAGGCCTCATGCAGGGCCGCTGTCACAGGTTCTGTTATTAGAAGGCATGCTTGGTTAAAGGAACAGAATCTGCCTGATCATGTTAAAGCAAAATTATTAGATGCACCATTGCAGCATGATACTTTGTTTGGTACTAAAGCAGAAGAGGTTTTGAAAAAAAATGGAGGATAAAGCAAAATCCATGCAGACAGTCAAGGATTTCTTACAGGTACAGCCACCCAGGTTTAGCAGGAACTGGCCTTCTAAAAATTGGTCCTTTCCAGTGTCAGACAGACCACAAAGAGGCAGATACAGGCGTCCCAGAGGCAGATCTCAGCCCCAAGGCTCATACAGGCCTAAACAATGGGGTGCTCCTACCTCCAAAAGCGGAGAAGACAAAACACAACCTTACAGGAAACAGTCCCAATGACTTTCCTCTGCCAGATCCAAGCACTTTTCTTTTGGCAGCCCCCTTAGGGGAAAACTAGCACTTTTTTTATCAAATTGGCAAATGATTACCCAAGACAAATGGGTCCTGAACATAGTGTCCCAAGGCTACAGGTTCCATTTTCACACTCTACCAAGGTCAAAAGGTATGCCAGACCTGCCACACAATCAATGGGCAGAGGCACAAAAACTAATTACAGCCCTCATGGACATGAGGGCCATTCAGCAAGTACCACAACAAGAGCAGGGGCAAGGATTTTACTCCAGACTTTTCCTAGTACCCAGGAAGGACAGAAACTGAAGGCCAGTACTGGACCTGTCTATACTAAATACATTTCTGGAAGTTCCAAAATTCAAGATGTTGACTCTACAGCAGCTACTGCCCATGCTGGGCAAGAAGGCTTGGCTCGTAACTTTGGACCTAAAAGAGGCATACCTGTATGTCCCAATCAGACAGTCTTGCAGAAGATACCTCAGATTCATAGCTGGCTCAATGCATTACCAATTCTCTGCACTGCCCTTTGGCTTATCTACTGCGCCCACGGTCTTCACAAAATGCCTGGCACCAGTAATTGGATTTTGCAGACAAAGAGGAATTCAAATATATCCCTACTTGGACGACTGCCTAATTCAAGCAGAGAACAAAGACATTTTTCTAAAGCATCTGGCGTTTGTAAAAAGATTACTAACTGGCCTAGGGTACACAGTAAATGAAAATAAATCAAAACGACTGCCCTCTCAAGAGATAATATTCCTGGGTGCAAGCTTAAATACAACTGCCCAGATGGCTTATCTCACGCCAGACAAACAAAAGCAACTGACTTCTTACTTCAAGAAATTGGCAACAAAAACCCACTTATCTGCAAGGAAAATCCTGCAGGCCCTGGGTTTCATGGCATCCTGCATTCTGCTAATTCCATATGCCAGACTGCATATGAGGAAACTACAATGGTATCTAACAAGTGTTTGGACTCAGCATTGCCACAGCGTGGAGACAGTAATTGCACTCATTCCCTGCCTGCAACAGGAGTTTCGATGGTGGGCAGAAGCCTGTCACCACAACAAGGGTCTGACATTCAGTTTACCCACAGCCAGACAGACACTGACAACGGATGCATCAGATTATGCCTGGGGGACCCATATGGCAGGAAAATGTATTCAGGGCACATGGCCTGCAAACCGGAGGCATCTTCACATCAATCAAAAAGAGATGCTAGCTGTTCAAAATGCCCTGACAGCTTTCAAGGACCTGCTTCATCCAGGACAACTACTGATAAAGACAGACAATACTGCAGTCATGTGGTACATAAACAAGCAGGGAGGCAATGACCTTTTGGGACACAGCATTGGCTTTTCAAATTCACCTGCAAGCACAATTCTTGTCAGGAAAAACAAATACTCTGGCAGACGAACTAAGCAGAAACCTCATGGATCCCCATGAATGGAAACTGGATTCACAAGTCTTCAGCATGATAATAAGGAAATGGGGATGCCCAGACATAGATCTATTCGCCTCCCCTCACAACTGCCAATTGCAGAGATTTTGTACAAGGATTTATCACAAGCAAGCATGGAAAGTGGACGCCCTATCCTTCAGCTGGAAAAATCTAACAGTATATGCCTTTCCTCCACTGCCTCTCCTTCCCAGGGTACTCCTAAACGTCAGACAAGAGAAGCCAAAAATGATACTGATTGCACCAGACTGGCCACGCCAGCACTGGTACCCAATCCTAAAGAGCTTGTCTCAAGGTCCAGCATGGATATTGCCTCAAACTTCTCACTTGCAGACCCAACAAAACAATCAGATCCTGCACAGCCAACTCAGGACCTTAAATCTGGCAGCATGGTGGATAATGTAACCATTCAGAACACTCCTCTTTCAAAAGCTGTTATGGATGTTATCCTAGAGGCCAGGAGGCCCAGTACCAGAAAATCTTACACAGAAAAATGGAAGAGATTCTGTGCTTGGAACCAGGAACAAGGCATTGACACATTTGTACCAAATATCCTCAGATTTTACAATACCTGACTGAGATGCTAAACAAAGGCCTTTCTTTCTCATCAATTAAGATTCATGCCTCTGCCATTTCAGCCCATTACAATACGGAACCACCTATCTTTTCTCAGCCTTTAATAAGGCAGTACCTCAGAGGGGCCAAAAAACATTAGGCCTCCAAGGAGAGCACCAATTTCGGCCTGGGACCTAAATTATGTTTTGGAAAAACTCACACTGCCTCCTTTCGAGCCAGCTTCAACAGCAGATATAAAATTTTTATCCTGGAAAACAGCTCTACTCCTAGCAATAACCTCTGCGAGGCAAGTCTCGTAGTTACAAGCACTCATGGCTGTGGAACCTTTTATCATTCATCCAGACAGAGTTTCTTTGAGGACAAAAACCCTACATTCATGCCTAAGGTGGTATCCAGTGTGGCCCTCAACCAAACCATTCACTTGCCTACCTTTTATCCAAATCCACAGAACAAGGGTGAGAAAATTCTGCATTCTTTGGACATACACAGGCAGTTACGTTTCTACTTGGACAGAACTAAAGCTTTCAGAAAGACTGAGCAACTTTTAGTGTCATATGCTGCAGGATCACAAAGAAAGGCGATCTCAAAACAGACTATTTCTAAATGGATAGGCCATTGCATCCATTTCTGCTATTTTCAACATGGCCAATCAGTGCCTAAGAGCATTAGGCCTCATTCCACCAGAGCAGCAGCCACTTCAGCAGCCTTCCTCAGAGGAGTACCAACCAAAGATATCTTAGAGGCTGCAACTTGGAGTTCAGTGCACACTTTCACGAAGCACTACCACTTACCTCTTTACTCTAAGTCCAGAGCAGGCTTTGCCACTGCAGTTCTACAGGGCCTCATAGCCTGTCCTAATCATATTTAGCCCAGCCACCCATCCTTAGCTTTGGGATTCAACGCAAGAGTAATGACGGCAACAGTGAAACACGATGAACATAGTACAGTTGTGTACCTACCATAAATGTAGATGTTCGAGTGTATTCACTGTTGCAGTCCAGGTTACCCACCCACCATCCCCCTTCTCTTTGCTGGGACTTTTCTGCACTTCTCTATCCTATACAACCTATTTGGTGTATTTGCTTGTAGATAAAGGAAATGTTATTTTTGTGCATGCATTTTTATTGGCATATTTTTTCAACCTACCAATTTGGGGTCACCTGACATCTGTGGCAAGAAAACCTAAAGAAAATGGCGTCTGCTGCATCTTTTATACCCCTGGCGCACTGACGTCAGGGAAGAGGCAACAGCAACCGACGCCAGACCTAGACTTTGGAATTCTGGCTGACTGAGGGTAGCCTGCCAGCAGGATAACCCAAGAGTAATGACTGCAACAGTGAATACACTTGAACATCTACATTTATGGTAGGTACACAACTGTACTTTTTATTTACATATTTTTAGCCTACCCTTTTGGGGGCACCTGACATATGGGGCACGAAAAACTGAAGAAAATGGCGTCGGCTGCATCTTTTATACCCCTGACGACCTGACGTCAGGGAAGAAGCGACAGCAACTGACGCAGGACCCAAGACTTTGGAATTCAGGCCGACTGAGGGCAACCTGCCAGCAGGATAACCCAAATGTAATGACTGCAACAGTGAATACACTCGAACATCTACATTTATGGTAAGTGTACACAGCTGTACTTTCCACCCAGTTAGTGGGAGACAGCAGCACTAGAGATATCCAAGCTTCTGGAAAAGTCACCCAGCCAGTCCCCAGAGACCAGTTAGGGTCCAATGTCTATTCAGGATTATTTTTATTGCTAAAAAGACAGGAGACCTAAGATCAGTTTGGATCTAAGTCATCTCACTCAGTATATAAAGCAGACAAAATTCCAGTTGGTCATGATTCAGTCCTTTCTACCTCTGTTGAGGAAAGATGATTGGTTGTGCTCAGTGGAGCTCAAGGATGCTTTCTGTCATGTGAAAATAGAGAAGCACTGTAGGAGATTTCTCTACTTCCGGCTAGGAGCCAGTCACTATCTCAATTCAGAAGCCTTCCTTTTGGTCTCAACACAGCCCCCAGGGTGTTCACCAAGATAATGGCAGGTGGTAGCAGTGCACCTGTGCCTGCTTGGGGTCCAAGTTTTCCCTTATCTGGACAATTGGCTCCTAACTGCTACTTCAGAGCATCTTTTGAAACATCACCTGGATCTAGTGCTCCAACTGTTACTGGATTTAGGAATAACAGTAAACCTCCTGAAATGTCAACTGGTATCAACACAAGAAATGCAATTTATTGGATGTCACCTCGATTTGTTTGAAAATTGTGAGCCTTCCCCAGCACAGGATCTGTTCACTCTGTCTAGTGGTGACACAAGTAATTCCTCATCCTTTCCCCTCAAGCAAGGCTAATCTTGCATCTTTTGGGGCTTATGCCTTTTTTGATTCTGATGGCTCCTCTGGCTCGTTACCACATGAGTGCTTCAATGGACCCTGACAGTACAGTAGTCTCAGAATGTTCAGCCTTTATTTGCAAAGGTACACATTACACAAGTCTGTAAACAACATGTGGCATGGTGGATAATATATCCATTGGTTATCAAAGGGTGCCCTTTCCACCCAAAGACTCTTGACAACCGTAGTAACCACCGACGCCTCCCTGCTAGGGTGAGGGGGACATTACGAAGGGAGGATTGTCCAAGGTGCTTGGTCGCAAACAGAGTCCAACCTTCACGTCAGTGTCTTGGAGATGGGGTTGTCCTCCTAGCATTGCAGGCCTTTCAGGGATCTGTCCCAAAGTGTGTGATTTCCATACACATGGACAATATGGCGGTAGTATGATGCATCAAACAACGAGGAACTTACTCATCCATTATGTTGAGAGGCCATGAGAGTTTGGCAGTGGGCGATGTCTCCACAATACTTTCTCATAGCAATGCATGTCCTGGGGTCAGCCAATGTATTAGCGGGCAAATTAAGCAGGACCATTTTGACACCTCACAAGTGGTCCCTCAGTCAAACAGTGGCAGCTATGATTTTCAGCCACTGAGGCCACCCTTGCTGTGACCTGTTTGCCTTCCATCTCAACAAGTGCAGTAGTTATTTTGCCCTGATCCCACCACAGGATCCTTCACTGAGGGATGCTGTGGTCCGTAATTGGCCCTTGGGGCTCCTTTATGCTCTTCTTCCTCTCCTCTTAATGAACACATTTATACAGAAAGCAAAACAGTGCAAGTCCACGGTGATCCTTATTGTCCCACTTCTGTTCATGGCGGACATGGTTCCTCTTCCTGTGGTCTCAACTTCAACATCCCCCATGGATGTTGGATCATTGTTCAAGTCTTCTTTGTCACCCATCTGGACTGCCTCCTCAAAACTAGAAGTCCATGAAGCTAGCCACATAGTTTCTCCAATTCTAACAATAGCCAGAGATGCAAGGCTCCCCACAACAGCTCTTTAAAATTAAAATTCTTTCCACTTCTCAGAAGCCATCTTCAAGGAAAGTATACCATAACAAGTGGAGAAGGTTTTTGATCTGGGCTACTTCTAAAGGAGTAGACACCTTCTTTGCACCCATTCCATCCATCTCAGTGTTTATTGCCAATCTTTTTGATAGGTGCTGTAGTTATTCCAGCATTAAGTGCAAATGGCAGAGATTTCTAATTTCCACATGGGTTACAGTGACTCTTCCTTAGCATCCTTAAAAATTTCTAAAGCCCTTCTTAGGGGAATCTTTCTCTTACTGCCACCAATCAGGGATCCAGTTCTCTCTTGGGCAAGCTTTGAGTCAACCTCTCTTTGAACCTGCAGTTATGGTAAACCTTAAATTACTTTCCTGGAAAACGTTTTTTTTTCTGGTAGCAGTCACTTCAGCCAGAGGGATATCAGAATTACTGGCACTTTCATGTAAACCTCCATACCTCATCTTTCATAAAGATAGAGTTTCGCTAAAAAGTAACCCATCCTTTCTCCCTAAAGTGGCAGCTGAAGCAAATTTGAATCAGTCCACAGATTTACAAATATTTTTCCACTACTTTAAAGCAAATGTGGATCTACTTTATACATGCTTAGACGTTCCTCATCAACTCAGGTTTTACCTCCATAGAAGGAAACAATTTAGAAACAGTTTATCACCTTTTCAAAACAGAGGATGGGTAAGGCAGTATTCAAAGTGACGCTATCACAGTGGTTGTCAGATTGCATTTCTTTTGTCTGTAATATGAATTTGACATTACTAATCAAACCAAAGGCTCGCTCAACTAGAGCAATGGGCTACCTGAACTGCCTTTGCAAGGATATTGCACATTGATTAGATTTGTGCAGCAGCAACTTTGTCAACAATCTGTACCTACGTGTCTCATTATAAGCTGGATGTACAATCCAGATCCCATTCTTCTTTTGGTTCTATCTTACTTGGGAAATCCCTCAGTGATACCATCCAGAAAGACAGCTTGTGAATCTGTCCCATACATTGAATCAGATGAAAATAGACAACACTGGATACGAAAGCTATGTACTAAACATAACAATAGATCCATGTTGTCTGATTTTAATTTGGTTCAGTCTCCCTCCTTCCAAATTGACATCTATAGTTTTGAGATGGCTAACTGGCAATCACAATGTGCACTGTGTACAACCCTGTTGACTGTTTCATTTGCTTTCCTATTTGATTGATATATAAAACGTATGTTTTTTTCTGCCTTTGATAACTTTGGTTATTTAAAGAGGACAGACTCGATCTGATGTTATAGGGTAGAGTACAGGGAATTCTGGGTAGGGGAGGAGTCTCAGAGCCCTAGTACTGTAAAAGCTTCAAAGTCTGTGCACAAATCGGATTTGACAACCCAAACATTGAATGAGATGAAAATCAGACAACATGGATCTTCATTATGGTAAGTGCAGAACTTTCCTTTTTAGAACATCTTTGAGTCATCACGTTTTAGAGTATGAAGCAAGTGCAAATACATTAGTAGAAAATAAAAAAGGTAACATTTTCCATCATTATTTTCATGCAGTATACATGTGTTTTCTTTAACAATTTCCTTTCACTCCATCATTACATAAATTGTTCAATTCCTGCCTTCCCTTAAATCTCACTACTCTGGAAAATTACTCCATTTACTTCTATATAATTTTCTCCTTCCTTTTTCTAAAGATCCCACCTCCAATTCTTTTTATCTAATGTAACATATTCAATACTTCATTTACAGTTGGTTTGAATTCCATTGTCCGGTAATTGTGTTTTGTGGCAACCAATATTATTCAGCTTAGCAAATCCTTACTTTGTACAGATAATTCAGATCCTATATCACTGCTCAAAAGAATAATTCCTTAGTTAAAACCATTTGCTTCCTCAACATTTCTGGCTGAAGATTTAATTATGTAATGCCGTCGGACCAGCCGACAATCTGAGTTTACAAAAACCGCAATCTGTGAGCTTGTTACATTCTCAATTATCCCTTTCGTTTCCCATCCCATCTCCAGCATTTGCTGTGTATCTGAGGAAAAAATTTTCTGAAGTCTGCTTGAGGTATAACAATACCCGGCAAAACATTTCCCATGCAAAAATTCTAAACCTTCTGGACTTAATTGCATACTTGGGAGCTATACAGATGGTACATATGTCCTCCCATTGTTTCTTTGTAAATTGCCTCCATTCTGTTTTCCAAATCTTTTTTAATCTCCTTTTATCAAATCTTATACTTGCAGAGTAAATTTGTGGTCTAAAAGTTGTTACTGTCTGGTGAACTTGTTTAGTTAACTTATTACAAGGCAAAAGGACTAGCAGTAATGTTTTATCAGATTCCTTCAGTAAAATTATTTCTGTAATCACTTCACAAGACGTGGGTGTGTACACATACATATGGATTTGTGACACCTACTCTGCATATTTTAGCTGTTTTTTGCTGTTGTCTTATGTACAAAAATTCTGTGTACATGTTTGTTACTAAACTAAATCTTAAAATCTGATGTCAGTTTTCATTCTATCTCTGCTGTTGGGTTTGGATCCGACTTGGCAGTTACTAAAGCTCGTGACCACCAAAAAATGTTTGAGCTACTCCCCTACAGATAATGCACCAGCCCCAGCCCCTAACATACCCCAGATCTCATTTGCCGCTTTTCACAAAAAGACGTGATCAGCTTGAAATCTTGAGCTTCAATTGAGACAAGTGCTTTTTCTTTATAGTTTCATTTATATATATAAATATATTTTCCCTTACCCTTTACACTCTGTGTTATTCTCTCTTGCCATTGTTGGTATTTTCTTATCTGTAATTTTTTTCTGTTCACAGTGGTGTAGTTTGCTGGTATTTTCCTTCCCCTTTCTCTTTCTTATGTTACTTCATCTTTTTCTGTTTTCTTTTGCAAGACGGCATGTCTGACAAAGGGCCTGCTGGCTTCATTAAAAGTGTGGGCATAAATTACCACTTTCAGATGCTCATGCTTTGTGTTTATTGTTTAGGCCCCCACAACATATTCAAGAAGATTGTTCTATCTGCAAAAATGTCAATCCTAGGGCCATAGCTGATAGAAAAAAATGAGCTAATTTTAAAGGGACTGCTTCCATCTACATTTGGACAGGCTATTTCTAGGGCTGAATCCCCCAAGACTAAAACTAAGACCTTGTCTAAGTATCCAAGACCATCTACTACTTTGACTCCTGCTTTGGAGCCACCAAAGAAAAAAAAAAAACAAGACCAGATCTGAAATCTGCTCAGATCCACTCTCCTTCAGGTCCGATGAAAAAATCTTCGGATCCAAGCTCTTTGAATCCAAAGATAACTACAGAGAACACGATATTCTCCAACAATGGATCCAGTGCCTTCTAGGGTTCCCCCTCCCTCTTTGGAGAGACATTGTTCCATGTAACCGTCCCATTGCCTCATCTCGTTCTTCCAGGAGTCAGTCTGAGGAAGACGTGGACAGAATGATGAGGAGATTCCTTTCGGCGCAGATACAGATGGGTGGTGTTCTGGCTCCTACCCTCTCGGGTCAGGGACCCCATCCATCTGTTACACCACCATTATCTGCTCCTTCTTTAATCCCTCTGGTTGTTTCGTAGTCCCTGGTTCCAAACCTTCTTGTCCATCCACCTTGAATCTAAAGATACCTTTATTTTCAGATATGAAGAATTCTCTGAGTACACCGGCTCTGACTTCTTCGGATTTGGATGACTCTTAGAGCCAAAGCTGACTTATCAGGTCAGAGGCATTGTAATCTACTCTGAGGTTTTTCAGAGCCATCTGTGCCCCCAGAACTTCGGGATTGGATAGTTTGGCTCCAACTTCCACCTCGGGGGGTGCTCTTGGGACAGAGGTAGTCAGTGGTCCAGAAGCCTGCTTTCTCGAAGCCACTGTCTTCTCTGTCTCCTGAGCAATCTGCCTTCGAGTTAGTGAAGAGGGTGTTTTTGTGTTCCGACAGGATGGACAGATCCATCTCTTTGGATCTCCAATCTAATTTCTAGATGTCTCTGCACTTAGAGCCACATCATTCTTTGCCACAGGGACAGCCAGCTCAAGGTCTCCAGACCACCCAACAGGGTCTTACAATCTCTTTCAACACTTAACCAGAGTATCCCACTGAGGAAGTCCCTCGGAAGAGGAAGTGCAAGAGGTGGCACTTGGACTCTCCGCAAGAGTCATTCACTGAGGATACTGATTTCGATGAAGGAGAAGGGTCCCCACGATCACCTCTGGAAAACGTCTCATTCGAAGACAGACATTCTTGAGATCCTTAAGCAGAGAGGTGGTTGGGTCCTCCAGCAGCCCTTCACCAGAGGAATCAGTATTTCTAGAAGCTTTTGGAGCTACCCTGTCTACTTCCTGGGTTGCTCAGCCCACCAATGAGCTCATTGATTTGGTCTCTAGGCGGGAGTGGAAGGAATGTGACTCAGTTGAGCCAATCCCTAAGAGGCCAGATTGAATTCTGGCTCCACTGGTCAGGAAGGAATCTTGGAGTAAGGGGTTGCCTGTGGATTCTATGGTCGTGGCAAAGTTCCTCTGCCCATCCCCCTAACAGGGAGTCTAGGGTGATGGACAGGTTTGGGAAGCATGCCTATGCTTCACCAACCTTTGCCCTCAGCTCACTGAATTATTTGGCACATTTTACAAGACTACAAAGAGATTTGATCTAGGAGCTTTCAAAATCCCTTTTGAGGACCACTGTTGCTGAGGCTTAATCTTCTGTGGACTTTCAGTTGGCTACCCTTCGATCGGTTTCAAATTCCTCTGAGGCTTATTTCGCATGCAGCTGAGGGTGCCTCAAAGGCAGTGGCTTCATGCATTTCCATCACGCGGCATGCCTGGATGCACTTGTGTGATTTTGTGGAGCATTTCAAGTCCTTGTTTGTCAATGCTCCCTTTGACGGCAGTTCATTGTTTGGCCCAGAATTGAAGGACACACTCTCCAGGTTTGAAAAAAGATGGAAGAAAGGGCCCTCTCTGCAGTGGGTGTATGTTTTTCAACCCCTCAAAGATCCTTTTCTAGGAGTCCGTAGGATGGGCAATAAATGTAGTCCAGGAAGTCCCAGGGTCCTTTACAGGAAATGCATGGAGATAGTTCCCCCAGAGGCAGAGGGGGGAACTCAAATGGATGATGATCCCCATGTGAAACCAAGAGATTCTTTTTCCTGACAGGACCATATTGGTGCTGCTGAAAGTAGGCCCCGATTGTCCCCCTCTGGAGGCACTCTAGGGTTGGCTATCCCTGCACGGGAGAGCCTGACTAAATTTAACTAGAGATACTTGGGTGCAGAGGATTATTCCTTTTCTTCCAACTCCATCTGTATGCAAAATTCCAAATGTTGGCAATGTATTAAATTAACATATTCACTTGGATTGACGTGGTTCCATTGTGGTTTTTGTATTTTGTTTTTTTTTTTTGTTTTTTTTTGCTTATCTAATGCCACTCGGACTTACTGTTTGACCAACCATTTTACTAGTTTCATTTAAAATTCCCAATGTTTCATCCAGTCAGAGGAAAGCAGCAGCACTAGAAATACAAAAGCTGCTAGAAAAAAAAGTGTCATTTAAGAGGTCCCACCAGACCAGATAGAATCCAGAACTTACTCAAGATTATTTTTAGTGCCAAAGAAAACAGGGGACTGGAGAGTAATTTTGGATCTCAGTGACTTGAACAAATCAGTTCGACTTACAAAATTTCAGATGGTCATGGTTCAGTCCATTCTACCCTATCTGGGCAAGGACGACTGGATGTGCTCGATAGACCCTCGGGATGCATACTATCACATAAAAATAAACAGACAATCCAGAAGGTATTTGTACTTCTGGCTGGGTTCCAGTCACCATCAGTCCAGAGCACTGTCCTTTAACCTCACCACAGCCCCCAGAGTGTTCACCAAATGTGTGGCAGTGGTAGCGGCTCACTTGAGACTGCAGGGATTCTGAGTTTTTCCCATATCTAGATGACTGTCTCACTACTGCCTCTACCAGGCATCCACTAACAACAACAAGAGTAAGGTGATCCAGACTTGTTCTTATCTGGGGATAACCTTAAATTACAAGAAGTCTCAGTTACAACTGACTCAGTCCTTAGAATTCATAGGAGCAATGTTCAACACAGTTTTGGTGGCAGCTTCTCTTCCTCTCTCAAGAATAGAAACTGTCAGATTACATGTCAGGAAAATAATTTGCAGTACCAAAGTTTCATCTCGACTAATTCTGCTAACCTTGGGGTCAGTATCCGTGGCCATCATTTTAGTTCTCCTAGCAAGATGTCATGTGAGAATTTTTCAATGGATACTAGCAAATCCGTGGTAGATTCTTTGTCAGTGTATGTCAGCATAAGTAAGAATCACTCGGGCATGCAAGCAATACCTTCGGTGGTGGATTCCATCAAATCAAGTTCTGCAAGGCCATCCTTTCATTCTTCCTCAGCCCAAGGCCATAGTGACCATGGATGCTTCCCAGATTGGGGGGGCAATTCCTGGGGAAAACAATCCAAGACACTTGGTCCCCAGAAGAGGCCAACACGCATATCAGTGTACTGGAAATGAGTGCAGTGCTGTTAGCAAGGGAGAACCAGATATCACCCTTTGTGTCGAGAAGCACTCAGTGTGGTAATGGGCAATCTCATCCATTCGCTTTCATACTGCAACGCACATTCTGGGGAAGTCCATTGTAATAGACAAATTGAGCAAGTCCATTCCTCTAACTCACAAGTGGTCTCTCAACTTGAAAGTGACAGAAATGATTTTCCGTCATTGAGGCCAGCCTTGTGGCATTTTTTTCTTCTCCCCTAGGCAACAAATACAGCAGCCACTATGCCCTAATCCTCCATCTGGGGAAAATATCGATGGACACTGTACTCCACGATTGGCCCCCCAGTCTCCTTTATGCTTTCCCTCCAACTCCCTTGATTACAAAATTTCTACAGATGGATGCCAGGTTGAAGAGCAAAGTCATCCTCATTGCACCTTACTGGCCTTGACAGATTTGGTTCCCCTTCCTTTGGTCTCATCTTCTTTACCCACCTTGGATTCTGGATAATTTCTGGCTTCCTGTCTCACCCGAAATTCATGATTCATCCGGATGTCTCAAATCTTAGACTAACAGCATGGTTTCTCCCGGTCTATATCAGAACATCGAATGATTAAAATCGCGAAATGCAGAACCTCGAACACGTTATTGACTCCTCCTCAGCTCTTATACAAAATGTACTTGAGTTTTTGGAAGCAATTTTTAATAAGGGAGCTAGCTCCTCAACGATTAAAGTTCAGTTAGCAGCTATCTCTAATTTTCATAGTGGATTTGTGAATTCTTCTGTGGCTTCATCTAAACTTTGTAAAGCTTTTTTTGAGAGGCACAGTCTTGTTGAACTTTGTACTGCAGGCTATAATTCATTCTCCCTTTGAACAGGCAGCCAAATGCGATCTTAAGTTCCTGACCTGGAAAATATTTTTTTTAGTGGCCATTACCTCTGCTAGAAGAATTTCAGAGCTTCAAACTTTGTCCTTTAAACATCCCGGTTTGATATTTTATAAGGATAGTGTCCCATTATGTACCAACCCATCTTTCCTTCCTAAGGTAGTGTCAGAGCCCAATATCAGTCAGTCCATGAATTTGCCATTTTTTCCTAAATTTGCAAACAAGGGTGAATATATGCTACATTTATTACATGTTCATGGACATTTATATTTTTAGTTACACTGAATGAAAGAAATTAGAAAGATGGATCAATTATTTGCCTGCTTTGTTGATGCTGAATTGAGAAAACCAGTTGCAAAGGTAACTTTAGCCAGATGGCTGACATATTGCATATCATTTATGTATAATAAATTTAGTCTAGCTTTACCAAAACCTTTAAGAGCCCATTCAACTAGATCCATGGCAACTTGGGCCAGTGTTCATACCTTTATCACTCATTGCAAACTAGATCTGATCTCAAGGGGAAGAGCAGCCTTTGGCTCAACTGTGCTCAGGAATATCCTTCCTTAGAGTCCACCCAATATTTTAGGTAGCTGGGGACTCTATCCCAATAGTTGAGGATAGAATTAAAATTGACAACATCCGATAAAGAAGTTATGTACTTAACATAACCTGCTATCTATGCTGTCCATTTTCATTCTTCCTCAACTTTCCACCCAGCAACCCCCCAACCTTTTTCACAATAGATTTCTGGAAGAACAAAAGATATGGACGCCACTTAATATTGAGCTCCAGATATTGTTTATCCTGTTAGGAAGACATGTATTAGTATTTTCTGTACTATGTAAAACCGCAAACAAGATCTGAGATGTTAGAGGTTGGTGCATTATGGGTAAGGGAGGATTCCCAGCGTTTTTTGGTGGCCATGAGCTTTAGTAATGGCCGAGTCAGATCCAAACCCAATAGTTGAGGAAGAATGAAAGTGGATAACACAGATGGCACATTATGGTAAGTACATAACTTTTTTTTTTTTTATCATGTTGGTTTGTTTCCTTTGAATGTTTATTCTACAGCTGGTTAATTGTGTTTATTTGGCTGTACGTACACACAGTTTTGCATAACTATATATGCTGTCTTCCTTTACTTCCAGACAATGGAAGGGTGGTATCCCCTCTTATGATTTGGTTGTCCTCTGTTATCCAAATTGTAAAATTGGAGCCATGCATCCTTAACCTAGAAGATTATCTAGGTGCTGAAAAATGTATGGTGGAAGACTGACATCTGTCTTCTGCTTTATTCCAAACAACATACATGTGCCTGCAGCCACCAGTCTGCTGTTAATGCTGAGAAGCTCAAGCAATTGCACTTGCTTCTGCTTTCATAGTTCATGCAGTTTTCTTGCCTGTTAGGTAATATGTTGAAGCAAAGTTATCACCCAGCCCCAGAGCCCCAATATTGTTTTATGTCTTGCATTCGTGAATGCTTGTATGTTCTCTGAGCATTGTTCTTCCTTAGAGAAATTTTAATGTATGTGCCACTCTCAGAATGTACAATTTCTTTAGCATTATAGAGACACCATAGTGTATAAAGAGTTGTTAAGCAGTTTGTTTTCATCCTCTGCATTATAAACTGTTCTGGTAATCCTTCACGTGTGTAGAAATCTATATTTGTTACAGTATGGTATAACTGTAGTTAGATGCACTTGATCAAATTATTGCTTACTTTCCTGTAGCGGCAGCCTGTATGTTAATAATTTTATATGTTGAAAAGACAGACTTTGAATGAAAAGGCATCATGGCTGTCTCTCTCCATACATGTGTGCATATCTCTCAACCTCTCAGTTCAAGCAATCTGGAAAAGCCAGAAGTAATGGGGGGACAAAGGCCCAAAATTAGAGCCAGATATAAAATATTGAGCCTATAAACTTAGAAAGTTGCTAGAAAGACAGATTTTGCATTGTTATATTTTTTTCAGAAGAATATCAAGTCTGAAACTAAAATGTATTTCATTATTTAGTATGATTTAGTAACTTCAAAACTTAGTGATTTGCCCGAAAAAACAGTATTTTTTTTATGAGGACCAGACCAAAAATAAGAGGCAAAAATCTGGGTGGTTTAGAGGTATGCATGTGTGTGCTACAGCGCATGTCCAGAAAGACTGATGAGCCAGTTGTAACATCTACATTTCACTCAACTTGCTTTGTTTGTTAGAGAGAGGCTTGCTGTATAAAAAATTATCAAATATGTTGTTTTTAAAATATTTAGCAGTTCAGAGTCAGAGGAAACAGAGGGAGAGCCAGAGGTGTATTCTCTGTTGTGAGTGCTGGGCCAAGCAATCCGAATGTACCTTTCCAAAAGAGAAACAAGGATGAGGAATGGGATCCAGAATACACCCCAAAGAGCAAGAAGTACTTCTTGGTTGGTATTGAAAAGATATTTTATAATAATCTCAGTAGTAGTAAGCTTTGTCACATTTAAGTGTAGGTTTTCATTTAAGTTTGTTTGTAAAAGTAGCAGTTAAGTATTGTACAACCTTTAGTTAAGTTCACTTCAAGATTTTAGTTGTTTGTAAGGCCCTTTTTTATTACAGTTCTTTGTGTATGACTGTTAACTGCCTTTTCTTGATCCCAGCCACATGGTGTGAAGGGCCGTAACTGCACCTCAGACAACTGTATCTGGAGGGACCAGACGGGGGAGAATGGGAATGGAGTAGCTTGGCTCACTGCACTGGTGACACCTGTAGGAATACAGGTATATCCCTGGCACATGAAAACCTTGTATTCTTGTGCTGCTTGGTCGGGAGGATGCATATGAACAGAAGTATGTATGCACTTCTTGAATCAGCTGTAGCAGAACTCACAGGTTGCTGATGGGGTGATGATAGGACAGCCGCAGGATTTGTAGACTGGCACACTCCCTAACACCTGCCTCTCACTCCATTGGGGAATAAATTAGCTACAAGGCTCTTGCAACAAGGGAGGAATGAATAGGTCAGTGTGGTGCAGGAAGGTGAGCCATCGAGACAATCCTATGTACTGACCACGACTAATCGCTCTACAGTTCCTCAGCTGCACCAGACACACACATTTGGATTTGTGTTCGTGTTCCAAAATGCTAAAGCAATTTAAAATACAAGACTATAGCAGCTTTAATTTTTTTTCTTTCCTTTTGGTTGTTTTCCTGTTGCATAAAGGTTGCACTCTTTAAAGAATTTTTTGATATATTTTTGCATGCAGGTTTTGAAGGAGTGTAAGTAAACGTGTGTGTGTGTGTGTGTGTGTGTGTGTGTGTGTGTGTGTGTGTGTGTGTGTGTATGGATCTACTTTCAAATATAGAACAACCAGAATCTCTAATTTCAAAATGTTGAGACGAGAAAACCGAAAGTTTAAAACAACAAAACTTCAAAACCACAACATTGAGAACATCACAAAGTCAAAACATCAAACACATTATATTAAACACAGCATCTACAACCATATACCTTTCCAAAATCTTACATAATTAAAACAAACCTCTACACTCCAAACCCGTGAAAAAGCACTATCACACATCTGTAAACAATACAGAACAACTACAACCTTATCCTTTTACCAAACACACTTCAACCTTTTGGCATCCTTTTTCAGGGGGTAAGCGCCTCTGCACCCCACACCCCCTGTATATTAAATGTACCAACTCCGAGATCGCACTACCTTACAAAAAGGGCAAACTACAAAATAAAAATCATAATTTTATCTTCTAACCACAGACAACTATTCCACAATACGTCCGCCATGTTTTTTTTATTTTCAGGTAACAATGCACAGCTCCTAAACTTTTACATTGTTCCACTGCTTCCTCGACTACTATTTGGGAAACTAACATCTGATATTATGAACTTTCAGAATTATAACCTTTTGGTTTTCTCGTCTCAACATTCTGCAGTTCGAGATTCCAGTTGTTCAATATTTTAAAGTAGATCCCTATATAGATATAGCTATACACAGATTTGTGTGTGTATGTATATGTCTGTGTATACATATATATATATATATATATATATATATATATATATATATATATATATATATATATAATGTGTGTGTGTGTGTATATATATATATATATATATATATATATATATATATATATATATAGTTCATATAATCGTAAAACCACTTACTCGAAAGTAAGAACGGCGAGACTACTTTATCGAAACGGAATATTATTGAATACCCGGAACATCCCAACATCACTCCAGGAAACTAACCACTTGTCCACAAACAAAAAAAAAAAAAAAAAAGAAGCAAATCAAACCCACCCATGTGGGGGGCTGTGCCCCCCCCCCAACCAAATATACCAATTCTGGGTTCGCACTATAGCAGAGAAAAGGGCAAAGTTCACCATTGTAGCCTAGTGGTTCGTTTCCTGGAGTGAAATTGCAATGTTCTGGGTGTTTGATAATATTCCATTTCGATAAAGTGGTCTCGCCATTCTGACTTTCGAGTAAGTGGTTTTACAATTATATGAAGTGCATACATGTGTGTGTGTGTGAATATGTATATATGTGTGTGTGTATGTATATCTATATATCTATATATATATATATATATCTATATATGTCTATCTATATATATGTCTATCTATATATATATATATATATATATATATATATATACATATATGCGTATATATATATATATATATATATATATATATATATATATATATATATATATATGTCTATATATATATATATATATATATATATATATATATACACACACACACACACACACACACACACACACACACACACACACACACACACACACACACACACACACACACACACATACATACACACAGACACACACATCCATGGAGTGAGGTTATGGTGGTTTTCTAGCTTTAGGGGAGGGTAAAACATCTCCCTCCCATAAAGAAAAACAATAGAGCACAGGAAAAACTGGTACTTGTGAGCAACAAAGCTGCTGGCTGAGAATCCTAAAAAAATCAGGAAAAAAAAAACATGCACCAAAGACAAGCTCATTTGAGACTTCAGAGTAGTCAAGCGCTTAAAACTCGTTTAGAAATCAAAACGTCTTTATTGAAAAACGGACAAGCACTTTCACCCATAAAAAAAGAGCTGTGACAGATCTAACTCCAGTTCACATGGCATGCAGTATTTATCTGCTATACCACGGAGGTCATTACCAGTTCGCTCGCGCTGGGGTCATAAATGTATGTCGTATGCTATTCATCCAAGCTACACTAGGATGGGTCTCATCTTTCAAACCTGTTCTACATATCTGTCCCTTTTGGTAACTAACAGGGTATAGTTTATGTGTGGGAGAGAAAAAAATTTAAGCTGATTTTATCCGAGGAGTACAGAGTGCAGAGGCCAGATACACAGCCTTTTAAGCTACAAGATGCAGGATATCTAGAGAGGGATCTAATCAAATAAAGCCAGTATTGGATTTATAGTCCTTTGACTCTACACTACAGGTCAGTAACCCCAGGTAGGTTTGAATTTCAGAAACTTTAGTGTAATGTCTTAATGGAGGGGGTGGGACCAGGATTACCAGATGTCCTGATTTGAGTGGGGCACTCCCGAGTTCAACAGACAAATCCCTAGTCCCGCATTGCACTCTGAAAATCCCAGTTGAACAAAAAAGCCTCTGCATAAAAAGACTTAATGTGTTACTGTAAAGATGGGGCTACAGCAGTCCTGTTTATCGCCCCTGCCAATCGCATATTGTGACGGACTGTCAAAACTCAAGACTGTTAAAACTGCCCGAGTGGTCTAGAATTGACAACAGTGGCATCTAAGGAAGAAAAGGCATGCTTCCGTAAGTAGATTTTTGCCCCTCTAATTGAACTGACAGGGTAACTCCAGCCCTTTCCTTTGTGGCTGTGTCTAGCAACCTGTGTGTGTATTTCACTGTCGACAGAGATAAAGCCATCAGCTAACAGCTCCTGTGGTCTCTGTACTAAACTCTGTCATAACAAACTATAAGTCACCGCAGCATGTCATCGGCCACTCAAGGGATTTAGCCTTTCTCTCTGTTTCCTTTTCCAACTGTGCTAACACCACCACTGGAGGAATGTGTAAGGTAGAGCTGCGCCACTCCAATAAAGCGAATCCCACCAGCCAGTCACTGCAGAATGGCCTTGCCCAAAAAAAAGGAAAGTGTAAGATTTCTAACGATGCCTTGCTTCCAGCTGGGAAGTAGACTTTGGGGAGACGCCCTCCTGGTGATGCACACCAGTACATAAACCGTTGTCATATTCTCCTACTTCTGGAGACTTGGGAGCCACGTGTAGTCCTGATCCCACCCAATGCCTCCTGTTTGTTCTTTCGACTGTCAGGTCATTAAGTCCGGTTTGTTGACTTAATACGGAGCAGATGATTCTGCATAATAAATACATATAAACGGGGTTTGCATACAGTTAAGTGCGACATAGGATTAATATCTAGTAACCCAATGGACGAGTGACATTGCAGAAACATGGAAGGGACAGAAATACTCAGCAGCAACAGCTGCAACAATGTGAGGAAAAGCTGGACACCTTACAGAAAACTGAGAAGTTTATACTGAGCTATGTGGGTTGGTTTTCCTTGGACAGGAGGACTACTTTTCCAGTGTTGCCTTGGTTGATGGCTGAGATCCACAGAAAGAGTGAAAAGGAAGACAGTGGGTCTACTCTACCTCAGCTAGGAAGGGAGGTCCTCCTCATCTTGTCCCCACTGCTCATTCATAGTTGCTTTTAATTTAATGGGCATGACTTTGTGATAAAAAAGAACCTTTTTGCCCGAAATGGTGCAGTCCCGACCTGTGATTTTTGGAAATCTGGCAACCCTGGATGGAGCAGACACAAAGAACAGGGGAACAGAAGGCACTGGAATGCAACTTTAAACAGGTATTCTAGCAGCAAGTCTGGAATATAAGTTGTAAAATCAGTGAAGCATCAGTCCTTGAGCAAAATATAGACTCTTCCCACCACTGCAATCCTGCCATAGTCTGAGGCACCAAGTTATTCAGAAATTTACCAGTAACAGAGTTTATGGAAAAAAATGCAGAGATAAATGACTAAACGAGGCTCAAATGTGGCTGTAGTTAACACTTTTGAAACAACTGCAAACGAAACTACAAAACTAATGCCTCAGACAGGATTCAAAATACAAATAGGTAGCATTTATAAGTAATTTTACTTATAAGTTGGAAGTGCAGTGTAGTGTAGAAGCAATGTTAAGATCTTGTAATTCACAATCTTCCCAAAACTGCAAATAAAGCTACAAGACTAAGGTCCCAGAACCAACCATGAAAATACTAATAGATAACTTTTTTGGCTAAAACTTGGAAAAAAAAACAGAAAAAGTACAGAAAAGTATCACCATACATGCCATTATAAGTGCAACTTAAGATATTTAAGCAGAATTGAAAGTAAAAGTGTCTGATGTTGTCCTTTTCATTCTTCCTCACTGATGGGTAACAGATCCAATCCTTGGATCCAACTCTGCTGCATTTTTAGTACTTAGAACCTAGTCTCGAGCTCCTACCTCTATCCATAATGCTCTAGACCATCCCTAACACCTCATATCTCGTTTGCCGCCTTCCAGCTAAGACGCAGATCTGTGGCCTCAGGTGTGAGCTAGTTTTTTTCATTGATTTGAAAAACCTTTTTGTATACTCTTAGCAGTAACTTTCTTGTCTCTTTTCAGTATTCTTTGAGATAATTTTTTCCTCCCTCGAACTTCTGTGACTGTTCTCCACTTTATTAGTTGTTCACTGGCATTTGGGTGATTACCACCTGTCTCGCTTCTCATCTGTCCCTTTTCTTTATAAAAAAATATATATTAAAAAAAAAATAGTGTAGTTAAGAAACCTGGTCCTTGTTGTTGTTAGTAGTCGAGTGTTTTTGTGTGCTTATTCCTGCTGATAGCTGTGTGTATTTTTCTGCTTCATAATATCCAAAAAACCCTTGGGGTTTAAAAGATGCTGCTCTTGTGGGCACAAAAATCCCAAATTCCGATGCCCACAAGAAGTGCATCTGTTGCCTAGGCCCTGAGCATTTAACGTCAGCCTGCGAAATTTGTGCCACCTTTAAGCCCTGGGCCATTTCGAATCGACAAAACAATTTGATCAAAAAGGTTTGCTGCCTTCCTCCTCTTCCTCTTCCCCTGGGGCTCAAACTCCCCCTCTAAGTCTCTGATTAAGTCTTCCAAGTCCTCCTCAGAACCTCCTCAGAAGCAGGCTAACTCATCGGATCTGACTTCTCTCTCGGATCCACAGTCTTCCACAGATCTGAAGACAGCTTCGGATCTGACAGGGGTTATTGCTGTAGGCTCTTCTCCCCTTCCTTCGGCTCCAGCATCAGATCCTAAGTTTTCAGATCTGACAGCTAGGATCTAGACATTGTTTCAAAGCCAGTCCAACTATAATAGCAAAGTTGTTTTCCACACCTTCCAAGCATTCCAGACCCGCCTCATCTAGTTTGTCCAGATCTTCTAGGAGCTTGACAGAGGCAGATATGGACAGGATGATGCAGAGGTTCCTCAGAACTCAGCAAGGTTGGGGGTCTTGCCAACTCCATCCCCCCTCGGATCCGTAAGTGCTTCTGCCCAGTCTGTTCAGTTTCCTCCTTCGATCCGACCTACAGTTTCTGAGACCCAGGATCCAAGATACCCAGGAGTGTCGGCGTCTGATCCAAGGAAGGCTCCTCCTTCGACTCCAGATGGTTACCCTGACCAGCCCTGCTCCGACTTTTTCAAATCGGAGTGGGTCTCTAGTATGAGAGGTCAGCATCAGGTCCTGGGGGTTGAATTTGGCTCCGACACTGTCATATCAGTCCCTTCCCCTTTGTGCCTTGGCCCTCGACAGCTCGGGTCCAATTACATCTGGAGACTGCTGATCTGGGGTTGGCCCCACCCTCTCTTCCTGTGTTGCCCCTGCTCTGAAGGAGATTGGGGGGGGGGTGTTCCCCAGGGCCATTGGCTTTCCAGATTGTTGAAAGGGCATTTTCTTTGCATAGTGTTTCATTCTTTCACATCTGGGATCCTTCCCCTCCAACCTTCCTCAGGTATGAGATGTTCTTCGTGTTTCACTGTTGCAGTCATCACACTTGGGTTATCTGCCTGCAGGTAGCCCTCAGTCTGCCCAAATACTAGAAACTTAGTATTTATGTGTCGGATGCTGTTGTTCCAGGACTGACGCCAGGTGATCAGGGGTATAAAAACAGGCTGCCAATGCCATTACATCTTTCTTCCAAGGAGGCCGAAGCAGAAGCAGTTCGCAAGTGTCGGTCGGCCTCTACCTGAATTTTCGTGTACAAATTGAATAATCCTGAAGTCTTCTAAAACTAAGTACTCCTTTGGGGATCCTTTTTTCTTGCTCTAACTGATGTCAGAAAAAGTTAACAATTGTCTTGCCTGTGGAAAGCAAATACCTCACAGAGATTTTCATTCTTACTGCGTCACCTGTTTAGGCCCAGACCACAACATACCTCGCTGTCTGTTTTGTGCCTTGTTTAACGCCCGAACCATTCGTCGTTGGGCTCTCTTTGTCGCTAAATTCTTTTGCTCTCGATCTCCGTATTCTGAAATGGCTTCTGTAAGCATCATATTCCAAAAAAAGTAAGGATAAAGACCGAGACAGACCGTATAAGTCCAAAGCTGCCAGCAATGCTTCCGTTGAGCTAGTCACCAGTCCGCCGGTACTCAGTGAGGCGCTTTCGCAACCCCTGATGTCCACTTCAGTGGATTCGCAGGCCTCTACCGAGACCCATTCGAAGTCCGGTATGCCGCAAAACTCTTCTTTGACTATGGAACCTGCAGATGTCGCTACCTTGGATGGGTCCGGAGCTGCTGTGCAGGCACCGGCTTCTGAGGCAGTTCTTCGCTCAACCGATGTTCGACTTAAACACACTACGTCTAGAAAACCGACGACTAAAATGCATGCACTTGCTCCCATGCCACAAAAACAAATGCTTAGAATGGACGAAGACCTTATTATGCTGATTAGGGGAAGTCAGCCTTCCCCTGCTAAGAGAAAGAGACCAGTCCCCTACAGCTTCTACAGACCAGGAGTCTGATGATTCTGAGATTTCTGATTATGAAGACATGCCCTTATCTGCTTATGAGGATTCAGATCCAGAGGAATCCGTTCCCTCTGCCTCCCCTCCAGAGGATTTTTCTTTTGGTGAAACCTTGCATACCTTAAGAGAGCATTTCCACTGGGAATGCCAAGAATATCCTCAGTCCAAAAAGCGACTCCGAGAATTCCTAGAGTTGCCTCAGCACAGGCCTTTAGCAATAGCCCCATGTCCTGGATGATGATGTTGATGTTTTTATGGAATCCATTCTTACTCTTGACACTTTACCTCCTGCCCTAGGAAACCAGACAGGTACTACAGAGTACCTGACGCACTCAAATTTCTTTTCAAGAATCCTACTGCTGACCCAGAGATCATTTCCCAGGGGTCTAAAGGTATCAAGGCTACTACAGCCAAGAATCCCACCCCTTCAGACAGGGATTCTAGAGCTTTGGACAGATGGGGTAAGAAGGTATATACCTCTGCAACTCTTGCTATTAGGGCATTGAATTGTCTGTTTCACATGCTGAAGTACCAGCAATATATTATGGAACGTATTAAACAAAAAGTAGCAACCTTTACAAACTGTGCAGAAAATAAAGAATTGCAGGAGCTTATGCAGTCTGCAAGCCAAGTCAACAAGCATACTTTGCAGTGTGGCTTTGACACCCTAGAAGCATCTTGCTGGGCAGCAGTCACTGGCTCTTTACTGAGAAGACATGCTTGGCTCAAGGAGTAGACCTTGCCAGACCATGTCAATTCAAAGTTACTAGATGCTCCTTTGAACAAAGACAGTTTGTTTGGCACCAAAGCAGAAGAGGTTCTTAAAAGTGGAAGAAAAAGCTAAGTCCATGCAGACTGTTAAATAATTCTTACAAGTGCAAAACACTGGTCCTTTCCAGCCCCCTCCAGGCCTTCTCAAACCAGACCCAGGTGAAACAGACTACCCAGACTACAGTCTCACTTACGGAAAACACTCACAATTACTTCCTTACTCCACTCCCCAGCCCTGCCCAATTGCTTGTGCCCCTAGGAGGAAAGCTTGCCTTTCGTGCAAAAAAGTGGACTTCCATCACACAGGACCGGTGGGTCCTCAACATTGTATCCCAGGGGTACAAATTTTATTTCCATTCACTGCCAACCCCAAGCAGGTTTCCAGACCTTCCTCCTAACCAGTGGACAGAGGCACAAAGCCAAGTAGCTTCCCTGCTCAATAGCCGAGCTATTCAGCCGGTTCCAGTAGAACAGAGGGGTCACAGATTCTACTCCAGACTCTTCCTGGTACCCTGGAAAGAGGGCTCTTGTTGCCCAATCCTGGATCTTTCAATTCTCAACACCTTCCTGGTGGTACCAAAAATTCAAAATGCTTACCCTGCAACAGCTTCTTCCTATGCTAGCCAAGGATGCCTGGTTAGTCACCCTAGACTTCAAAGAAGCCTCTCTGCACATCCCCATAAGGGAGTCATGCAGGAAGTATCTACGTTTCAGGGCAGTATCTATGCATTATCAGTTTTCTGCACTTCCCTTTGGCTTATCTACTGGGCCCAGAGTTTTCACAAAATGCCTGGCTCCAGCTATTGCATACTGCAGGCAGAGAAATATCCAAATTTACCTGTAGTTGGACGACTGCCTGATTCAGGCGGTCAGTCAGGAATTGCTGTTGCAGCACCTGACATTTGTGAAACACCTTCTCACTTTCTTGGGGTACACCATCAACGAAAAGAAATCAAAACTGGTACCCAGTCAAAAAATTGTATTCCTGGGAGCAAGCTTGGACACAGCATCCCAGATGGCATTCCTCACTTCAGAAAAACAAGTCTATCTGGCAGCCTACTTCAAACAAATGGCCTCCAGAACCCAGCTATCTGGAAGAAAAATACTGCAGGCCCACGGGTTCATGGCCTCATGTATACTGTTAATTCCATATGCAAGACTGCATATGAGGAAACTTCAGTGGTACTTAAAAATTCTTTGGTGCCAACATTCTCAGATCCTGGAAACAGTCGTTGCTATCATACCCTAAGGACAAAGTTCCTTTGGGCAGAAGCATGCAACCACAACAAGGGACTGCCCTTTTCTCAACCTCACGCCATCCAGACCCTAACCACAGATGCATCAGACTATGCCTGGGGAGCACACATGGATGGCAAATGCATTCAGGGCCACTGGAGCCCAAGTCAAATTCATTTGCACATCAACCAAAAAGAGATGCTAGCTGTGCAGAATGCCCTGACAGCTTTCAGATCTCTTCTCTTTCCCGGACAACTGCTAATAAAAACAGACAACACCACAGTTATGTGGTATATAAACAAGCAGGGGGAATCCCACTCCTACCCACTCTGCAAGTTAGCCATGGCCCTGTGGCACACGGCCTTGGACATGCAAGTCCATCTGCAAGCTCAATTCCTGCCAGGCAAATAAAACTCACTGGCAGACAACTTAAGAAGAAATCTAGACCCACGCAAGTGGCAATTGGAGCCCAACACCTTCAACCTTCTGATTCAGAAATGGGGACCCCAGAGGTGGATCTCTTTGCATCCCCCTACAACCACCAGCTCAGCAAATTCTGCACCAGGAATCCTCACAGCAGGGCCTGGAAAGTGGATGCCCTATCTTTTCAGTGGGGAAATCTCTCAATCTATGCCTTTCCCCCTCTGCCCCTTCTCTCAAGAGTATTACTCAAGATAAGACAGGACAGACCAAGGACAATTCTGATTTCGTCAGACTGGCCATGCCAGTATTGGTACCCACTCCTGTGCAGCCTGTCACCGGTGCCACCCTGACACCTACACCAGAACCAAATCCTGCTCTCTCAGCAGGAGGGGCAGATTTTGCATCCACAATTGCAAACCCTAAATCTTGCAGCCTGGCTTATTCCTTGATTTCTCCCTCAGCAATTGTAAACAAGCAGGTGCTGGACGTCATTCTTGAAGCCAGAAGTCCCAGTACAAGAAAATCCTATGCTGATAAGTGGAAAAGTTTCTACTCTTGGATTCAATCTAAAGGAGAGGACACAATTATGCCCTCCCTGCCTCTAATCCTGGATTACTTAGCAGATCTACTCCACAAAGGCCTGTCCATCTCCTCCATTAAGATACACACCTCAGCCATTTCAGCTCATTACAACACTGAGCCACTTCTCTTCTCGCACCCTCTTATCAAACAGTTCCTGAGAGGGGCAAACAACTTAAGGCCACCAAGGAGAGCACCCACCCCTGCTTTGGAACCTTAACTTTGTACTGGAAAAGCTCACGCTTCCCCCTATTGAACCTGCTGCGTCAGCTGAGGTAAAATTCCTCTCTTGGAAAACAGCCTTGCTTCTGGCCATCACTTCAGCTAGAAGAGTGTCTGAGCTACAAGCACTTATGGCTGTGGAACCCTTCATTATTTTCCATGCTGACAGGGTTTCCATCAGGACTAACCCTTCCTTTATGCCTAAAGTGGTGTCCAGTGTGGCTCTCAACCAATCCATCCATTTGCCAACTTTCTTCCCTAATCCTCGAAATAAAGGGGAAAGGATCCTGCACTCCTTGTATGTGTACAGACAGCTCAGATTCTACCTTGATAGGACTAAGCCCTTCAGGAATTCTGACCAGTTACTAGTCAGCTTTGCAACAGGGGCAGAGGGCAAGGCCATTTCAAAACAAACAATTTCCAGATGGATAGCACTCTGCATCTATTTCTGCTACAAGCACCATGGGAAACCAACCCTTGAGGGGATCAGAACACATTCCACTAGGGCAACATCTACCTCTACAGCATTTCTCAGGGGAGTCCCTACCAGGGACATCCTGGAAGCTGCTACTTGAAGTTCTGTACACACCTTCACCAAACATTACCACCTGCCTATCTTTTCCAAATCCAGGGCAGGTTTTGCAACTGCAGTCCTGCAAGGCATACTAGCCAGCCCTAACTCTTCTTGACTGCCTCCACCGTTCTTCAGCTTTGGGAATCCACCCAAGTGTGATGACTGCAACAGTGAAACTTGAAGAACATAGTACAGTTGTGTACACTTACCATAAATGTAGATGTTCGAGTGTATTCACTGTTGCAATGCTGGTTTCCCTCCCACCAGCCCCGTTTCTCTCTCTCTCTCTCTCTGAGTGTGTGTATATATATATATATATATATATATATATATATATATATATATATATATCTTCGTCCAACAGCACTGGGTTTGACATAGCTTTGTATGTTAGGCAGAGATCACTTCTGTGTAGGCGATAAGCGATAGAGTAAAGCTGGATTTTTTTGAGACTGTCTGCATAGGGCATCTGTTTGAGGCCGGTAATCCTCTTTGTGAGGTATTTCTGTGGCCTTTCCAGTTGTCGCAGATGTCTTGAGGTACATACCAAAAGAGGCGTTGTACTTTATAATGAGTCTAATGAGTGATGAGTAGAGGGGAACAATGACCTCTTTTTTTCCAGGATGAGAAACCTTTTGTGATGAGGTGTGCCATGTAGAAGGATTTCCTGACTACTGTGGTGATGTGATTATCAAAGGAGAGACTACTGCCCACCTGTGTCCCAAGGTCTCATCACACTTTCGGTTTTAAGTAGACTACCGCCTATGTGGTAGTTCATGGCTACAGAGATTTTACCAAAAGGGATGACAATGCACTTTTTGGCATTGAGCTTGAGGCCATGGCTTTAACACCAGGCATCTGTCTCAGTGAGGCCCTTTTGTAGGATGTCCACATTGTTAGGAGTTTTGATTATGGCTCCTAGTTTGCAGTCATCTGCGAACTTTGTTAGCCAAAGACCTTCTGTGTTGGCCTGTACTTCAGAGAAGTAGATACCAAACAGGAGATGACCTAGTACTCCACTTGTCACTGGTCTGAAGTTGGATTTAGTGTCTGCTACTTTCACAGTGTGGGTTCTGTCAGTGAGCCAGTTGGCAACCCATCTTGTGACATAGGGATTTATACCTAGTTTAGTGAGTTTATCTATAATTCCAGAGTGGGTGCTGGTGTTGAAAGCCTTGACGAGATCTAGATAGGCTGTGTGAACCACCTTACCCTCAACTATGGCTTTGGTGACCACTTCAAAGAACTCTATCAGGTTTAGGAGACATGATCTGCCTTTTACAAACCCGAACTGGGTAGGGTCCAGAGTTTGGAGATTGCCAATGTCATTGTTTATAAGTTCCATAGCCTTGCAGACCAGGCTCGTCAGGCTAATGGGGCAGTAGTTCCCATAGTCCGTGGGGGCTCCTTCTTTGTAGAGTGGGATAACCGTTGCTGTGCGCCATTCACTGGGCACAAAGCCAGAGGTGAGGCTATGATTGAACATGGTACTTGGGTGGGGTGCCAGTTCATTCTGTACTTCATGTTGAACGCAGCCTGGGATGTTGTCAGGTCCCATGGATGCTGTGTTCTTGGCTTTGGGGAGTGTGTTTTTACCGGTGCAGCCGTGATTACAGGAACTTTGCATTCTTCTGGTATAGAGATGGGCCTTTAGGGGATGAAAGAGGGGTAAAGTTAGCACTGAATCTATCTGCCAGGATGTTGGCAGTATCAGTTGGTTCTGTATATTTAGTGCCATTGTGCTGTAACTCGGAGCAGATCTGAGTATTGCCATTAAGATTCTTGACATAGCTATAGAATGCTTTGTGGTTATCTTTAGAATCAGTGGCGATTTTGTGTTCAAAACTAGCTTTGGAGGATTTTATGAGGGATCTCAGCTTCTTACTAAGGCTGACCACAGAGTTCCTCCAATCATTGGATTTTACTCTTTTTTGCAACAGTTTCTTTCTTCTGTTGTAGAGTTTGTTTATGGCAGGGGACCACCGGATTGGCTTCCTTTTTTTGGAGGATAGCATCTTGGTTCTGTTAGGGATTGCATGATCTATGCACTTGTGTAAGTGCTTATAAAGTGCAATTGTATAGGATTCAGCAGTCGTACCTCTATTATCCGTCACCTTGGGTGTCGTGAAGTTTGCCACGTCTGTCTTAAGTGTGAAGTTGGCTTTGGAAAAATTTATTATGGCGGTTTCCCTAATGGGGGGTGGGGGTGGGATGTGGATGTCTAGGGTGATTTGCTTGTGGTCAGATCTGACCAACGAGAAATTGACCTCTGGTGTGGAACACCGGTTGCCCATGTTGGTAATGACCAGGTCTAGGATATTGCTGCCTCTGGTGGGGGTGTGGATAAGTTGATCCAAGGTGTTGGAATTTATGAATTCCAGAAAACGTTGAGCACAAGTGTTGGTACATGAGTAGTTTTCCCAGTTAATGGTGGGATAGTTGAAATCACCCATTATTAGGGTGTTTAGTTGTACCCTAATATTTTCCAGTGTATGTCAAGAAATGAGGAGTGGGAATCCTGGGGCATGGTGGGGATCTGTAGCAAGCTAAAATTTGGATTGTGGTCTTGCCCAGAGTTAGTTACACTTGGATAATCTCGGATGCATTATGCTGAGCAACTAGCCTGGAGGTGTGGATATCCTTAATGAATATGGACATGCCTCTGCCTTTAGTGCTTCAATCCAGGTTAGGTGGCTGAAAGGTGTGGTATGAATTATAGCCTGGTAATGCAGGGGTGCTCTCTGGAACCTTGAGCCAGGTCTCTGTCACTACACAGATGTCGATGTTCTCCATTTTAAGGAGTGCCTCGAGTGAGTGCATTTTGAGGTTTAGACTTCTAGCAATAAGTAGCATTACCCTCAGATTTTGCTTGCTTGTACCTGTTACGGTGGTGAATTTGTCATTTGAATCTTGCCTAAAAAAGGCACTATAGGGGTGGCAAGAGCCTTAGCCAGTATCCGGAATCCCAAGGGCGACAGGTGCAGGCCATCTCTGGCAAAGCATCATGGTTTGTCGATCATGTCATCCTAGGCAGACAGATACTGGATCCCCTTAGAATGACACCAGAAGCTTAGCCAATTGTTGAAGTCAATCATTTTGTCCTTGTACTGTGGTATCATTCTGGGTGATGGCAGGATGATACTCAGGGCTAGGGTCATACCTGCCTAGGCTACAAGATCGGACAGCTCCTCCATGTCTCTTTTCATGTAGTGCAGGGAGGTACGTCTCAGGTTATTCACACCAACATGGACAGTGACAGAGTCAAATAAGTACTTGTTGTGGAGTGACCTGAGTGCATGCGTTATGTGGCAGATCCTTGCACCTGACCGGCAGTTGACAGTAACTTTCTCCTTGTTTAGCCTGGTGAGTGGAACTTCAGTGTGTCTGACTATAGTCACCCATGACTAGAGTGTTGGGTACATTGTTATGCCTTATGGGCTGTGGTTGAGTGGCACACTGAGTCTGTGGGCTATGTGTCATTTGGGTTGTGTTGGGTGGAGTTTGCTTGCATTTCTGCTTTGGAGGTCCCTGTTGCTTGGGAAGATTTTTTTTTGAAAGCTTCAGCGAATGTAGGTGTGTGTTTTGTGTTTGTGTTTTTGGTGGTGTAGGTTTTGAGGGACTGTGTGGTGAGTGTGTTATGGTGCAAGTGTTTACATTCTCCTCTTGACTGTCTAGTCCAGTCTTGGGTGAAGAGAGCTTTGCTTCCAGTTTGGCTATATAAGTGCATCTCTCACAGGTTGTAGTGTTGGGTGGTAGGAGGAGAGGGTTGTCTGTGTACATGAGACAATTGCTGCATTGCCCCAAGATGCCCAGATTCATCAGGTAGACAGGCGAAAACACCGGGAGCTGACCCTTAGACATGCCTGGATAGGTGCTTATTTTTTAAGTATTAAAAACTGTTTTCCTCTAGACAAGTGAGGAAAGTTGAGTGATGTAGTAATTTATAGCTTATTTAGTGCTTACAGTGAGTTCTGAACAAGTGCTGAGCTCAAAGAAACAGACTTGAGTGCTGAAACTAGAAAACTGGCTAGTAGCAGGAAACAAGCTTAGAAAAAAATGTTTTTTTTTTTTTTTTTTTGAAAAGGGGAAAGAAGGAGCAGAAACTAACTGGGGTGGCCTTCTCAAATGTTCTCCCTGGATTAGGTAGAATGTGGTAATTACACTAGACTGGGAGGAGTGTCCGAGATCAAATTTACAGTAGGGGCGGGCAATTGCAAAGCCACCAAGTATCAGAACAAACAAACCCAACCAGATGCTTAACAATTGTAGAAAATTTCTAGTTAATACCTCACACACAGTGAAACTAGCTAGCAAAGTATATACAGACTCGGAGCTCAGAGCCCTTCCTCTGACTTCCTCCATGTAGCTCAGTGTGAAATGACAGAAACAATTACAAGGGGTATTGGTATTTACTTTTTACCTGTGGTGTTTTCCCCACCATAACTTAGCTCCCTATTTGGGGGGCTCCTGACATTTGGGGCAAGAAAAACTGATGTAATGGCGTCGACTGCCTGATGTCCTTCAAGGATGCATCTGCAGTCCTTACAAATGGGTAGTCCTGTCGTCAGGCAGCCCTTCGGTTGGCCGGATTCCAAAGTCTGGGTCTGGCTTCGGCTGGTGTCGCACTTCACCCGACGTCATAGCTGCAGTTTTTCGGGTATAAAGGCATCAGCCGACGTCATTTTCCTCAGTCTTTCTTGCCGCGTGGCGCCCGAAGCAGAAGCTGTTCGCAAGTGCCGGTCGGTCAGATCCAGAGATTACTACTACTGAATACTACTTCGAAGACTTCTAAAAAGCTAAGTACCCCGTTGGGGACTCTTTCTTGCCTCAGCCGATGTCAGAAAAAGTGAATAACTGTTTAACTTGTGGGAAACAAATACCTCATAAAGATTTCCACTCTTACTGCTTACCTTGTTTAGGCCCAGACCACGACGTAGCAGCTTGTCTAGCCTGTGCTTCTTTTAACCGACGGACGCTTAGACGTCGATCAGAGTTTGCTGAGCAGTTTTTCGGCTCTGATTTTGCCTATATTATGCCGTCGGATCCTCCGACTACACAAATTACCAAAAAACGCAAAGAAAAGGACCGACACTCGCGGTCCACGGTTTCGGCCGGAACCACGGTTAAGCAAACCGCGAGTGTCTCGGTTTCGGCCGAAACCGAGCAAGCGGTTCTTTCTTCAGCCGAAACCATGCCTTCTACCGAGGCCTCTTCTAACCTGGTAGAATTGGCTTCTGAAATCCAACCTTCTGTTGCGGTTTCTCAGGAATTATCATACACTATTCCCTTGGATATTTCAACCCCTGCACGTGGAGCTGCTAGGCCTCCTGCAGCCGTGTCTATTAAGGCCTTTGCCAGGGCTAAGGCAGCCAAAGCTTCAAAAACGGTGCCTGCCAAACCCCCCTCTCACAGGCCCAGCACCAGTTCCCATATGCTTTCTTTGGCTGAGGATCTCATTTCTTTAATTCGTGGATCCCAGCCTCATCCAGACAGGACCTCTCATCCACCTCCAGAGAAGAGGCCTAGAGCAGAGCCCCCTGAGCCAGTATCCACAGATGATTCCTCTGATGACTCAGAACATACAGACCCTCCTGAGGCTCCTTATTCCCCTTACAAAGACTCTGATGCTGAAGAGTCCATTCCTTCAGCCTCTCCACCTGAGGAATTTTCCTTTGGGGAAACCTTGCATGCTATGAGGGAACAATTTCAGTGGCAGGGCCAAGATTTCTCAGACTCCAGAAAAAGGCTTAGAACCTTTCTACATTTGCCACAACATAGGCCTTTAGCTATACCTCCAGTTCTGTCTGTTGTAGATGATGCATCTAATGATGCTTACACTGCTCCTGATTCATTACCTCCGGCCCCTGCTAAGCCCGATAGGTTCTACAGGGTCCCGGACACTCATCACCATTTATACAAGGCTCCTTTTGCAGATCCAGAGACTATCTCCCAGGGCCCTAAAGCTGTAGCAACTACATCTACTAAAAACCCTCTCCCCTCTGAAAGGGAATCCAGGTCCTTAGAGAGATGGGGTAAAAAAGTTTACACCTCTGCTACTTTGTCAGCTAGGGCTTTGAACTGCCAATTTCATATGATTCAATATCAAGAGTTTATGCTTGACCAGTTAACTAAAAAGCAGTCCTCTGAAGAATCTTTAGATAAAAAATATGTTCAGGAAATGGTACATAACATACAGCAGGTTAGTAACCATTCTTTAAAATGTGGCTATGATGCACTGGAGGCTTCCTTTAGATCAGCCATGACTGGCACAGTTATCAGGAGACATGCATGGTTGAAAGAGCAGGCATTACCAGACCATGTCAAATCAAAGCTTTTGGATGCACCCATGGACAAAGTCAATTTATTTGGTTCCCCTGCACAGCAGGTACTAAAAAAGATGGAAGAGAAGGCGAAATCTGTACAAACAGTGAAAGATTTCTTACAGGTTCAACCTCCAAGGTTCAGCAGGAACTGGCCCTCCAAGAATTGGTCCTTTCCGGACTCCTCTAAGACACAGAGAGGCAGGAATAGGCGTTCAAGAGGCAGAAACCAATCCAGGGGTGCCTACAGGGGACGCCAGTGGCAAGGTAACAACCAGCGAGGCACAGACGCAGCCACCACCACTACAACAACACAATCACAGTGACTTGGCTGTGGCACCGCCTACCAGGGAACAACTGGAAGCACCCTTAGGCGGAAAGCTAACCTTATTTTCAAAGAACTGGCATTGCATCACAAGGGAAAATGGATTTTGCAAACTATAGACCAAGGTTACAGGTTCCATTTCCATACTCTACCAGGAAAGAGAGGAATGCCAAACCTACCACCTACTCAAAGGGCAGAAGCTCTAAAGCAAATATCTCAATTATTAAGAATGAGAGCTGTGGAAAAGGTACCATCTATGGAACAAGGAAAGGCATTTTACTCCAGACTCTTCCTGGTACCAAGAAAAGAGAGCAAATGGAGGCGTATTCTCGACCTGTCCGCTTTAAACACATTCCTCATTGTTCCAAAATTCAAAATGCTGACCCTACAGCAGCTTCTTCCCATGCTGGGCAAGGAGTCTTGGCTGGTAACTCTAGATCTCAAGGAGGCATACCTGCACGTCCCCATACGACCAATTTGCAGAAGATACCTCAGATTTCTTGCAGGATCAGAGCATTATCAATTCTCAGCATTGCCCTTTGGCTTATCTACTGCAAGCAGAGTGTTCACAAAATGCCTGGCAACAGTAATTGCTCATTGCAGACTTCAGGGGATCCAAATTTATCCCTACCTGGACGACTGCCTGATACAAGCAGACAACAAAAGCAAGCTAACAGAAGACTTACAAAGAGTCATTTACCTGCTGCAAGCCCTGGGATATACAGTCAATATAAAAAAGTCAAGGCTGATTCCATCCCAAAGAATAACCTTTCTGGGTGCAGAGCTGGACACATCAACACAAATGGCATTCCTAACTGCAGAAAAGAAAGAGCAACTACCTCTCTACTTCTTGGCATTAACAAAGCAGAACCATCTAACTGCAAGAAAAGTACTGCAAGCCCTAGGCTTCATGGCATCCTGCATAATTCTGGTCCCTCATGCCAGACTGCATATGAGAAAGCTACAGTGGTACCTAAAGAATTTGTGGTCCCAACACAAGCCTAGAAACCAAAATTCCAATAATCCCATGCCTGAAGCAAGAGTTCCTATGGTGGGCTCAGGCCTGTCAATCAAACACAGGATTGCCCTTCTGCAACAGTCAACCAAGCCAAACCATCACGACAGATGCCTCAGACCTCGGTTGGGGGGCACACATGCTGGGCAAGTGCATACAAGGCTTATGGACTCAAGACCAGCTGCGCCTGCACATAAATCTAAAGGAAATGCTGGCAGTAAAATTGGCAATCCAGTCATTCAGACCATTTCTCCAAGAAGGTCAGTTGATGATAAGGACAGACAACACCACAGTTATGTGGTACATCAACAAACAGGGAGGCACACATTCATATCCTCTATGCCGGCTGGCACTGGACCTATGGGATGTGGCTCTGAGCTACAACATTCAGTTACAAGCAATTTTTGTACCGGAAAAGAAAACATTCTAGCAGACATATTAAGCAGAACTACCACAGATGCCCACGAATGGATGCTGCATCCAGACATCTTCAAAGCCATCACAAGAGAATGGGGATTACCACAAATAGACTTATTTGCATCCCCACTCAATCACCAGCTAAAGAAATTCTGCACAAGGACGTACCACCCACTTGCTTGGAAGGTGGACTCCTATCTTTCAGTTGGAAAAACCTGACAGCATACGCATTCCCACCACTTCCTTTGATGCACAAGGTGCTTTTGAAGATCAAAGAGGAACGCACAAGGCTCATTCTGATAGCGCCAGACTGGCCAAGACAACATTGGTACCCATTGCTGCGGAGCATGTCTCGGGAACAAATATGGACACTACCCTGATCCCATTACTGTTAACACAGAACAACTACAACATCCTGCATCCAAACCTGAAAACTCTGCAGCTAACTGCCTGGAACATTACATAAGAGCAATTAACCCAAATTTATCCCAAAGGGTTAAAGACATAATCCTTGAGGCTCGTAGACCTTCAACAAGAAAGAATTATGCAGCAAAATGGAAAAGATATCTCATTTGGAGTACTGCAAAGGGAGAAGATGTGGCACTGGTAAACATAGCCAACATCCTGGAGTACTTGGCAGAGCTCTTCCATACAGGCCTGTCCTATTCTTCCATCAAGATACATGCATCAGCTATTTCAGCAGAATACAGCTTGGATCCTTCTGTCTTCTCTCATCCTCTGCTCAGACAGTTTCTGAGAGGAATTAAAAATGTAAAACCTCCCAGGAAACCACCATTGCCAGCATGGGACTTGAACTTTGTGCTAAAAAAATTGACACTTCCCCCTTTCGAACCAGCAGCAACAGCAGAATTACAATACTTATCCTGGAAGACTGCTTTCCTGCTGGCAATCACCTCAGCAAGAAGGGTCTCTGAACTACAGGCATTAATGGCAGTGCAACCCTTCCTGATCTTCCATCAAGATAGAGTGTCCATGAGAACAAATCCTACATTTATGCCTAAGGTGGTATCCAGAGTGTCCTTAAATCAGGCTATCCACCTACCTACATTCTTCCCCAACCCACAGAACAGGGGAGAAAGACTGTTGCATACCTTGGATGTACATAGACAATTACGCTACTACCTGGACAGGACCAAGTCCAATAGAAAAACTGACCAGCTTCTGGTAGCATATGCAACAGGAAAGGAAGGAAAACCAATTTCAAAACAGACAATCTCCAAATGGATAGGAAATTGCATTAGATTTTGTTACTCCTACCATGGAAAGAAAACTCCAGAGAACATCAGGCCTCACTCCACAAGGGCTACAGCCACTACCACAGCTTTCTTACGAGGAGTGGCTACCAAGGACATTATAGAGGCTGCTACTTGGACCTCCGTGCATACATTTGCCAAGCATTACAATTTACCTTTATACTCTAGATCCCGAGCAGGTTTTGCCACTGCTGTTTTGCAAGGGATCCTAACTACACCATAATCTCTCCTTTTTCCTCCTCCCTAGTTTAGCTATGGTATTCTACCCATTTGTAAGGACTGCAGATGCATCCTTGAAGGACATAGTACAGTTTTGTACCTACCATAAATGTAGATGTCCGATAGGAATGCATCTGCAGTCAGGATTACCCACCCACCTTCCCCCTGTGGTACTCCTAGGGTATTTGCCATCCTTCAGCTAGCTTGGGGGGGATCTATTATGGTGTATTTGTTTGTATATATGTACATACATGCTTATTTTATGTGTTTGCTCTCTACTATTTGGAAACATTGGCATTTATCCAAATTTAGCCATCCAAGAGGGCACCTGGCATCTGGGGCAAGAAACACTGAGGAAAATGGCGTCGGCTGATGCCTTTATACCCGAAAAACTGCAGCTATGACGTCGGGTGAAGTGCGACACCAGCCGAAGCCAGACCCAGACTTTGGAATCCGGCCGACCGAAGGGCTGCCTGACGACAGGACTACCCATTTGTAAGGACTGCAGATGCATTCCTATCGGACATCTACATTTATGTTAGGTACAAAACTGTACTTTTTTATACCCCTGATGACCTGACGTCAGTCCTGGATTGATAGCATCCAATGCAGAAGTACTAAGTCTCTGGCATTCGAGCTGACTGAGGGCTACCTGCTGGCAGATAACCCAAGTGTGATGACTGCAACAGTTAATACACTCGACCATCTACATTTATGGTAAGTGTACACAACTGTACTTTTTGAGCCCTTCATTCCTGTCCTAGGTCAGCCTACTCCGAGAAGCCTCCAAGTTCTTCCCCCGGGGGAAGTTCCCTTTTCTTCTGACACCTGTCCTAAACATCCTACACAGGAGTTTCTGAGGAAGTAGACTTGCAAAAGGAGGCACATAGACTCTTCGACAGAGTTCCTCACTGAAGACCTTGGCTTTGATGAGGGAGAAGGATCCCCTAGATCACCACCGGATGACATTTTCTTCGGATGCATCCTGGAAATCCTTAGACAGAAAGGTGGCTGGTCGGCCCATTCTCCTTCTGAAGAATCGTTCTTGGAGGCTTTTGGGGCAGGGCCCATCTATGTTTTGGGTGACCCCCCCCCCCCAAGCAGAGAAACTTATTAATCTGGTTTCCCGATGGCCCTTGAAAGAACTGGACACTTTTGAGCCCATCCCCAAACATCCAGATAGATTCCTAGTCCCCCCCAGCAGGCAGAACACATTGGAGCAAGAAAGTTCCAGTTGATACTGTTTGGTGACAGTAGCCATAAAAAAGGTGGCGACCGAGCAGAGCTCCTCTGTCCATCCACCAAACAGGGAGTGCAGAGCCTTGGACAGATTTGGAAAGTGAATCTATGCCTCAGCCACATTCGTGCTTAGGTCATTAAACTACTTGGCACACTTTACCCACTTGCTAAGTGATTTGATCAGTGAGCTCTCAAATTCTCTTGCTGAGCCCATTTCTGCAGAGGACCTCAAAAAGGTTTCTCTCCAACTGGCTATTGTATAATTTATTGCTAATTCCTCAGCAAGGTTGATCTCCCATTCAGAGCAAGGTACCTCACAGGCAAGCCAGTTCAGGCATAACCGTAAGGAGACATACCTGGATGAGGCTATGCGACTTTGTGGAACCCTTTAAGGTGTCCTTTTGTTAATGCCCCCTTCAATGGGCTCCTCCTTGTTTGGGCCATCAGTAAAAAAAAAAAGCTTACCTGCAGCAAGCAGGAAGGAAAGGCCCCATCTCCCGTGGAAATCAAGTTTTCTACCCGTCAGAGGACCTTTTCCAGAAAGTAGCGAGGAGGGAAGAAAACTTGGTTTCAGAAGTCTCAAGGGCCTTTTTAAGATCCGCACAGGGAAACCTCCCCCAGAGGCAGAGGAGGTGGTTTCAGTAGTAGACATCGCCCCAGAGGCCGAGGGAGTCCACAGAACCAGGGCTTCAGAGACTCCTCCTCTGAGAGGCCCTACCAGCACTCTTGAAGTGCTGCCCGACTGTCCATCTCTGGAGGCAGTCGTTCATGTTTCCCTGCACCTAGATGCCTGGACAAACCTTACAAACAAAGCTTGGGTGCTAAATCTAATATCCATTAGTTATTACATTACCTTTTCCTTTACACCTCCAAAAACCAGGAGGAAATTCCTCAACATTCCACCCAGCCAGAGGGAATACACCACTCATGAAGTTCAAAAGCTGCTACAAGAAAAAAAAATAGTCATCCAAAAGGGCCCATCCGAACAAGTAGGATTCTAAATTTACTCCCGCTTCTTTTTGGTGCCAAAGAAAACAGGGGACCTAATACCAATTCTGGCTCTAAGAAATCGGAATCATTATGTAAAGAAGTCAAAGTTCCGAATGGTTACAGTCCAGTCCATCCTACCTCTTCTGCATAAGGACGATTGGATGTGCTCTTTAGATCTCCAGAATGCTAACTACCACATCAGAATTTACAGGCACTCCAAGTGATACCCGCGCTTTCGGCTGGGAGCCAATCACTACCAGTTCAGAGCACTGCCCTTTGGGCTCACCACAGCCCCCCATGTGTTCACCAAATGCGTACAGTTGTAGCAGCTCATCTGAGGCTCATAGGATTCCAGATGTTTCCCTATCTAGAGGATTGGCTCCTCACTGCTTCAACAAAGCATCAACTTCTATGTTCCAGGGTTTACTTGCTTCAGATATCCAACTCCCTAGGCATCACAGTAAATCTTGCCATATCCAACCTGATTCTTGTACAGAACCTAGAATTCATAGGAGGTTAGCTGGGTGCTACCAATCTAGTGACTTCATTACCTCTTCACCACATCACATCTCTGAGGTATCAGGTGTGGAACTTAATGTCTCTTCCGTCCCTTCCTGCAAGATTAGTGTTACAGGCTCTTGCATCAATGTCCTCAGCTATTATTCTAGTCCTGCTAGCAAGATTTTTTTATGCAAATCCTCCAGTGGACCTTGGCTGCACAGTGGTATATTCTTCACCAGCCTCTGTTCCCATCAAGGTCACTCCAATTTACAAATGTCATATTCAGTGGTCAATGCAGTCAAACGACCTGTTTTTGGGCAGGCTGTTTCTCCTCCTGTGTTATAAGGGAAAGATGGTCCAAAGCACGTGGTCCCTTCTTAGACCAAGCTGCACATCAGTGTCGTTGATATGACAGCAGTCCTAATGCTGCAAGCCTTTCAGGACATTCTGTCTCTGGGGACAGTTGCTATCCATGCTGACAACGTGTCAGTAGTCTGATACATCAAGAAACAAGGAGGAACCCACTCCTGTCCATTGTGCAGAAAGGCCATGAGGGTCTGGGAATGGGCTGTCTCTTCAGATCGCTTTGTAATTGCACCACACCTGTACGCCGGCAGACAGAATCAGCAGGTCCATTCTGATCCCCCACAAATGGTCCCTCAAACAGTCAGTTGTGAACATGATTTTCAGCTGTTGGGCCCACCTTGCTGCGACGTATTTGCATCCCCCCTCAACAAGTGCAGCAAGTACTTCACTCTGACTCCCCCCTGCTGAGGAGTCACTGAGGGATGCTCTGATTCACGATCAGCCCCTGGGTCTCCTTTCTGCTTATCCCCTTCTTCCTTTGATCCCAAAGTTCTTACAGAAATAAAGCAGGCTAAAGAGCTCAGGCATATTCATTGCCCCCTTTTAGCCTCAACAGGTGTGGTTCCCCTTTCTGTGGGCTCACTTCAAATATATTACATGGATACTGGAGCCCAGTCAGGACCTCCTGTCTCACCACTTGGAATTCCAGCATCCCAGTCTCTATGCCCTCAAGCTGACCACATGGTTTCTGCAATTCCAATGATAGCAAGACAGTCCAGGCTTGCTTCCCCAGTCCTTAACATTATTTTGGCTTCCCAGAAGACTTCCACTAAGAAGGTCTACAAAAGCAAATGGAAAAGATTTTCCATATGGGTTTCTAAAGAGAACATTGACCCTTTTTCAGTGCATACTTCAGCCATCTATCTCTTCCTCAGTACTCTTTTCAAAGAAGGGGCTATTTTTTCCACCATTAAACTTCAGCTGGCTGCAGTGTCCAGTTTTCATGCTGGAAATGAATCTCTCTCTCGCTCAGCTTCCAGGTTATGTAAAGCTTTTATGAAAGGAAACTTCTTCCTTAGACCGCCTATTAAAGATTCTACTCCCCTTTGAGACCTCATGGTGGTCCTCCAAGGGTTGACTCAGAAACTCTTTGAACCAGCAACTAATTGTGACGTGAAGTTTCTTTCTTGGAAAACAATCTTTTTGGTAGCTATTACTTCAGGAAAAAAGAACTTCTGAACTCCAGGCCTTGTCAGCTTGGTCTCCTTACATAATATTTCATAAAGATAGGGTATATCTGTGAACTAACCCTTCTTTTATGCCTAATGTGGCCACGGAGACTAACATTAATCAAGCAGTACAGTTACCAGTTTTCTTTCCAGACCTCACTAATAGAGGTGAATATCCACGGTGGTGCAGTGGTAGCGTTGTTGCCTCACAGCAAGAGGTTCTCCTGTTCAATTCTCGGCTGGAGTGCGGGGAGTGCCTTCTGTGTGGAGTCTGCATGTCCTCCCCGTGGTTGGGTGGCATTCGAAAGACATGCGTAAATGGGCTTGCCTTCGTTGAAGGTTTAACGTCGAGCTGGCACCTCGGCGTTCGTGAAAATCTACTGCCAGTCATTAGTGGACCAGAGTTACGCTGTGGCTACCCCTAACCGGGAAAAGCCGAAAGACAAACAACAACAAAAACAACTAATAGAGGTGAATACATACATGCTGCATCTTCTTGATGTTTATAGATAACTGTGTTTCTATCTTGAAGGTACAAGGAGTAGTGGAGAACCAAATAATAATTTTATTTTATTTCATTTATTTGACATTTGTTAACCAGGTTGGTCCAACTGGGTCAGAAACACATTTTCATTGGAGACCGAAGGAGAAGAGCTCCAGAGAATTTAACAGATAAATTTGCAGTACAGTAATCTAATCTAAGTAATACAAATTCGTAGAGTGAAATATTACATCAAGGAAATATTCAGAAGCAAGAAGGAATGAGCACCCAAAAAATACAATTTCAAGAAAAAAATGTACAGTCGTCAGGTAGTGTCATCATTGTTGATGTACAGTAATATAATTTACAGTTGATGGCTAGGAGAGAGCAGCAAAAGAGGTTGAAGATGTCTATGACCTCAGAGAACTGTAAATGTCTGATAATATAAAACAATACATAGACTACAATATGTACACAAAATCACATTAACAGAAAAAAGAATGCAGTAATATAAAATAATATGTAAAATATAGTGCAGACAATACACAAATCACATTGTTTAACAGAAAAAAGAATGTAGTGGATATTAAGGTGTTACATTACTGTTATTGAGAAACTACAGTATAAAGGGAGATTAAAGGAATAAGTAGCAGTAAGGTTGAATAATAGAGGGAGAAAAAATGAGTTATGAGGTAAGGTTGGAGGTGGTTCTGTAGGATCCAGGCAAGGACAGATCCTTGAGCTTAAGAGGAAGAGTTTTAGTTACTTTTTGAATTGTGTAGAGTTTGAGGTGTTTCTTATGGAGTTAGGAAGTTTGTTCCAGGCCAAAGGCACATTGTAGTTGTACAGGAGTTTACCAATGTTTCTGTTGGGTTTATGTATGTCAAGGAGTTGTTGCTCAGAGCTTCAGAGTGATCTGGTGGGGGTGTAGAAGGATACTAGAGTAGAGAGGGATGGGCAAGCAGTAGATTTGTATAGGATGGTGCGGGTGATTTGTAGTTGTGCTATACGAAGTTGGTGGGGGAATTCGGGCCATTGCAGTAGTTTTAAAACAATGCAATGGTGAGTATTGTACGGCTGGTGTGTTGCAAATCTGGCGTTTTTATTATAAGTTTGTTCAAGTTGTGAGATTAATGTGGTTTGCAGGATGTTCATCGTGTTTCACTGTTGCAGTCGTTACACTTGGGTTATCCTGCTGGCAGGCTACCCGCAGTCGGCCTGAATTCCAAAGTCTTGGTCCGGCGTCAGTTGCTGTTGCCTCTTTCCTGACGTCAGTGCGCCAGGGGTATAAAAGATGCAGCCGACGCCATTTTCTTCAGTCTTTCTTGCCGCACGGTGCCCGAAGCAAAAGCAGTTCACAAGTGCCTGTCGGCCGACTCCTGAGATTTTCGAAATCGAATTTCAGATCCGAAGTTTTCATTAAAGCTAAGTACCCCTTTGGGGAAACTTTTTTCTTGCTCCAGACCGATGTCAGAAAAAGTTAACAATTGTATTTCTTGTGGGAAGCAAATACCTCATAAGGATTTCCACTCTTACTGTATTCCTTGCCTAGGCCCTGACCACGACGTTGCTAGTTGTCGGTTTTGTGCTAGATTTAACCAACGCACTATTAAGCGTCAGCACGACTTTGCTTTTCATTATTTTGGCAGAAGGTTTAACTACATAATGCTGTCGGAACAACCGACGACCGGAATTCATAAAAAAAACGTAAGGATAAAGACAAGGACAAGCATCCGAGGTCCAAAACCGATGACAAAGCCTCTTCTAGGCCAGTTGCTGGTTCGCCGGTGCTCAGTGAGGAGCTTTCGCAGCCCCTAACTCCCGCTACCTCAGAGCCACAGGCCACCTCCGACTCCCAAGTAGAGACAGCTAGGCCTCTGGATACTCATGGTATTGGCCCTTCGGAAATTAATCCCTCAGATGGGTCCGGAGCCGCTGAGCAGGCATCGGCTTCTGAGGGTGTCTTCAGACCTACACAACTTTATATAAAGCCTACTTCAGCATCCAAGACAAAGTCTAAAACTGTTTTAAAGACAAGGAAACCAGTACAGCATTCTCCAGGACAGGCTTCTGTGCCTAAGAAACAGATGCTCAAAATGGCCGAAGACCTAATTACTTTGATCAGGGGTTCCCATCCCCCTCCTGATAAGAGGCCTAGGCAAGACACTGAATATGAGTCCTCTGATCAGGTTTCCATTTCCTCTGATTCCTCTTCTGATCAGGGATATTCTGTACCTCCCTCTGAGGATTCTTATGCTGAAGATTCTATTCCTTCAGCTTTTCCTCCTGAGGACTATTGTTTTGGGGAAACACTGCATACCATGAAAGAACATTTCCATTGGGAGAGCCAGGATTATTTTGATTCTAAGAAAAGACTTAAAGACTTTCTTTTACTTCCTCAGCACAGACCTCTTGCAATTCCCCCTGTTCTAGACATAGTAGATGATGTTTTTTCAGAGTCCGGCTTGTCTCCGGACTCTTTACCTCCTGCCCCTGTTAAGCCGGACAGATACTACTGGGTCCCAAACTCCCATAAATTTCTTTATAAATACCCTGCTGCTGACCCAGAAACTATCTTACAGGGTCCCAAGGGGGTTAAGGCTGCTTCTGCCAAAAACCCTGTCCCCTCAGACAGAGACTCTAGGGCTTTGGACAGATGGGGGGTGGTTACACTTCTGCTACCTTGGCTGTAAGGGCTTTAAATTCAGTTTCATATGCTAAAATATCAGCAATACTTAATGTCTTTGTTAAAACAAAAAATGTTGACAAATTCTGAATGTTCTGAGAACAAAGATTTGCAGGATTTATTGCATGCAGCTGAAAAAGTGGGAAAACATACTTTGGAATCTGGCTATGATTCACTGGAGGCCTCGTGCAGGGCCACTGTTACAGGTTCTGTTATTAGAAGGCATGCTTGGTTAAAGGAACAGAATCTGCCTGATCATGTTAAAGCAAAATTATTGGATGCTCCATTACAGCATGATACTTTGTTTAGTGTTGAGGCAGAGGAGGTGTTAAAGAAAATGGAGGATAAGGCAAAATCTGTGCAGACAGTAAAGGATTTCTTACAGGTACAGCCACCCAGATTTAGCAGGAACTGGCCCTCTAAGAATTGGTCCTTTCCAGTGTCAGACAGACCACAAAGAGGCAGATTCAGATGCCCTAGAGGCAGGCAACAGCCCCAGGGCTCATACAGACCCAAACAATGGGGTGCTTCTACCTCCAAAAGCGGAGAAGACAAAATCACAGCCTTATAGAAAACAGTCCCAATGACTTCCCTCTGCCAATGCCAAGCACTTATTTTTTGGCAGCACCCTTAGGGAGAAAGCTAGCGCTTTTTTCACAAAACTGGCACAAGATCACCCAGGTCAAGTGGGCCTTAGTCTCTCAGGGTTACAGGTTCCACTTTCACACCCTTCCAAAGGCAAAAGGCATGCCAGACCTGCCACGCAATCAATAGCAAGAGGCACAAAAACAAGTTTCATCTCTCATGGACATGGGGGCTATTCAGCCAGTGCCACACCAAGAGCAGGGACAAGGATTTTACTCAAGACTTTTCTTAGTACCAAGAAAGGACAAAGCCTGGAGACCAATTCTGGACCTGTCTATTCTAAATACTTTTCTGGACGTCCCAAAATTCAAAATGTTGACTCTACAGCAGCTTCTGCCCATGCCGGACAAGAAGGCTTGTCTTGTAACTTTGGACCTCAAAGAGGCATACCTGCATGTCCCAATCAGACAATCTTGCAGAAGATACCTCAGATTCATAGCTGGCTCACTGCACTACCAATTCTCTGCACTGCCCTTTGGCTTTTCTACTGCGCCCAGAGTCTTCACAAAATGCCTGGCACCAGTAATTGCATTTTGCAGACAAAGAGGAATTCAAATATACCCCTACTTGGACGACTGCCTTATTCAAGCAAAGGACAAAGATATTCTACTACAGCATCTGGCGTTTGTAAAAAGATTACTAATTTGCCTAGGGTACACAGTAAACAAAAAGAAATCAAAACTAGTACCCTCTCAAGAGATAATATTCCTGGGTGCAAGCTTAAATACAACTTCCCAGATGGTTTATCTCACGCCAGACTAACAAAGGCATCTGACTTCTTACTTCAAAGACATGGCAACAAAGACCCAGTTATCTGCAAGAAAAATTCTGCAGGCTCTGGGCTACATGGCATCCTGCATTCTACTAATTCCATATGCAAGACTGCATATGAGGAAACTACAATGGTATCTAAAAACCACTGCCAGGCAAACACTAACAACAGATGCATCAGAGGGGGCGCACATGGCAGGAAAATGTATTCAGGGCACATGGCCCACAAACCAAATTCATCTTCATATCAATCAAAAAGAGATGCTTGCTGTACAAAATGCCCTGACAGTCTTCAAGGACCTACTTCATCCAGGACAACTACTGATAAAGACGGACAATACTACAGTCATGTGGTACATAAACAAGCAAGGGGGCACACATTCCTACCCCCTCTGCAGGCAAACAATGACTTTGTGGAACACAGCATTGACTTATCAAGTACATCTGCAAGCACAATTCCTGCCAGGAAAGGCAAATACTTTGGCAGACGAACTAAGCAGAAACCTCGTGGATCCTCACGAGTGGAAACTGGACCCACAAATCTTCAACATAACAGGGAAATGGGGATGCCCAGACATAGATCTATTCGCTTCCCCTCATAACTGCCAGCTACAGAGATTCTGCACTCGGACGTATCACAAGCAAGCATGGAAAGTGGACGCCCTTTCATTCAGCTGGAAAGCCCTTACAGTATATGCTTTCCCTCCTCTGCATTTCCTCTCCAAGGTGCTCCTAAAGGTCAGACAAGAGAAGCCAAAAATTATACTGATTGCCCCAGACTAGCCACGCCCGTACTGGTACCCAATCCTAAAGAGTTTGTCTCAAGGCCCAGCCTGGACATTGCCTCTAATACCTCATTTGCTGACCGAACAGAACAATCAGATCCTGCACAGCCAACTCAGAACCCTAAATCTGGCTGCATGGCAGATAACGTAATCATTCAGAAAACACCTCTCTCTAAAGCAGTTATGGATGTTATTTTGGAGGCCATGAGGCCCAGCACCAGAAAATCTTATGCAGACAAATAGAAGAGATTCTGTGCTTGGAACCAAGCGCAGGGAATTGACTCGCTTGAACCAAATATTCCTCAGATTTTGCAATACCTAACTGAGATGCTGGACAAAGGCCTATCCTTCTCATCAATTAAGATCCATGCCTCTGCCATTTCAGCTCATTACAATACGGACCCACCTATATTTTCTCATTCACTGCTAAGACAGTTTCTTAGAGGGGCCAAAAACATAAGACCTCCAAGGAGAGCTCGAATACCTACATGGGACCTCAATTTTGTCTTGGAAAAACTCACACTGCCTCCTTTTGAGCCTGCCAATACAGCAGAGATAAAATACTTGTCCTTGAAAACCGCTCTTCTCCTAGCAATAACTTCAGCAAGAAGAGTCTCAGAGTTACAGGCACTAATGGCTGTGGAACCTTTTATTATTTTCCATCAGGACAGGGTTTCTCTAAGGACAAACCAGATATTTATGCCTAAAGTAGTGTCCAGCGTGGCTCTTAATCAAACCATACATTTGCCTACCTTTTATCCAAACCCACAGAATAAGGGGGAAAGACTTCTGCATACTTTGGACATACACAGACAGCTACGCTTTTACTTGGACAAGACTAAAGCCTTCAGAAAGACTGAGCAACTCTTAGTGGCATATGCTGCAGGTTCCCAAGGAACAGCCATTTCAAAGCAGACTAGGTCACTGCATTCGTTTCTGCTATTCATAACATGGCAAATCAGTGCCCAAGGGCATTAGGCCACATTCTACCAGAGCAGCAGCCACTTCAGCAGCCTTCCTCAGAGGAGTACCAACCAAGGATATTTTGGGGGCTGCAACATGGACTTCAGTGCACACTTTTACAAAGCACTACCATTTATCTCTCTACTCTAAATCCAGAGCAGGCTTTGCCACTGCAGTTCTGCAGGGCCTCATAGCCACTCCAAACTCTATTTAGGCCCAGCCACCCAACCTCAGCTTTGGGATTCAACCCAGGTGTAATGACTGCAACAGTGAAACACGATGAACATAGTACAGTTGTGTACCTACCATAAATGTAGATGTTCGTGTGTATTCACTGTTGCCGTCCAGGTTACCCTCCCACCATCCCCCTTTTTCTTTGCTGGGACTTATCTGTACGTATCTGTTCTATACAACCAGTGTGGTGTATTTGCTTGTAGATGAAGGTTATGTGCATGCTTTTTTATGATCATAATTTTTACAGCCTACCCTTTTGGGGGCACCTGACATCTGGGGCAAGAAAAACTGAAGAAAATGGCATCGTCTGCATCTTTTATACACCTGGCGCACTGACATCAGGGAAGAGGCGACAGCAACCGAGGCCAGACCAAGACACTGGAATTCAGGCCGACTGCGGGTAGCCTGCGAGCAGGATAACCCAAGTGTAATGACTGCAACAGTGAATACACTCGAAAATCTACATTTATGGTAGGTACACAACTGTACTTTTATGGGTATGGGAGCAGCTTAAAGGAGGCCAGGTAGTAGGAATGCTCTTGCTAGGGATAGTTTAGCTTCAGGAATAAAGAATCTTTTGTTATGATACAGGTAATTCTAATTTTTGATGTGTCTTTTTGATACATTGGTGAATATGCTGGTCAAATGTAAGCTGATCATCTATTATGGTGCCCAGGAGTTTTGTATGAGGGTCAGTTTTGACGATAGTGTTATCTAGTGAGAAAATGGAAAAGGAAGATTTATGGTCAGAGAGTGATTTATTAGTTTTCTTGGAGTTTAGGATCAGCTGGTTTTCATTAAGCCATTTTTCGATGGAATTGAGTGTTTTCAGTAAGGGGGAAGAGATGAGATATGTCATCAGAGGAGATGATGAGGCTGGAGTAATCTGCAGACTGGATAAGAGTAGAGTGGTTTCAGGCAGAGTGGAGATTGTTATAAAGATACTGAATAGAAGGGAGCCTAGAGTAGAACCCTGGGGAACCCCTGTTTTTACAGGCAAGAAGGGGGAGCAAGAAGTAAGCCATCGAACAGATTGTAGTCTGTTTGAAAGGTAGTTGGAGAACCACTGCACGGTTGCAGGAGAGAGGTTGAGTTCAGTTAGTAGTTTAGAGTGAGACACTGTATCAAAAGCTTTAGATAGGTCAAGGAAGAGACAGGACACGAACTGATTATTATCTCTCACCTCAGCAACTGTATGAGTAAAGGATAATAGGGCTGTAGCAGTGCTATGGTTAGGCCGGAAGCCATGTTGAGTAGGGATTAGGAGGTTTTCCTGTAATAGGTATTTAACGAGTTGAGAGTGGATACATTTTTCCAGAATTTTAGATAGAGATGTCTGTAGAGTTAAACTCCTTTGTGCGCTGGAATAGTGTAGAAGGCTTTCCAGATGTTAGGAACTGTATTCTCTTGAATAGATCTATTTATTAGTATAGAGATGGGAAATGCTATTGAATCAGCAGCAAGCTTGAGTTAGAGTGGAGGTAGTTTATCGGCAGATGGGGAGCAAGGTTTGAGCTTATGAAGAAGAGATTTGATGTAGGAAGTGGGAACGGGTTTAAGAGAGAAGGGGGTTTTGTTAATATAGGTAGAAGAGGGGAACGAGTTGAGGGAATTGGAGTTCTGGTCAGAGTAAGTTAGTTTGCAGATGGTGTCTGAAGTATTTATTGAGCAACGTGGCAGTCTCTAGTGGTGTGCTATTAGTGAAGGGGTTTGGGGTTGAGAGGTTGCCAGGATGTAGGATATTGTTAATAGTGGACCAGAATTTTTGGGGTTGGAGAGGTGATTGGATTGTGCTATATTGTAAAAGTTTTTCTTATCCTGATAAATGTGTTTCTTTGTAAGGTTTCTGATTTCCTTATAGTTTTGTTGTAGTGTTGGGGATTTGGTTTTCTGCCAGGTTTTCCAGATACTATCTCTCCTCTGCATGAGGGAGCATGTTTCTTTTGATAGCCAAGGTGTATAGGATGCTTTTATCCTAATTTGTCTTTGGGGAGCAAGTGAGTCTAGGATATCGAGGAAGATCTGGTTAAACATTTCTACAGCTTCACTAAGGGGAGGGTGTTGGAGGAAGGACCAGTTAATGGGCAACAGTTTAGAGTTAAAGGAGTAAGTGTCAAATGAGGATAGTTTACGGCAGTCTCTCTATATGTGGGATCTGGGTATAGGAGTAGAGTATCTTTGGATGTGGCTGGGTAAGTGATCACTAAGGAAGTTGGGCAGGGTGTGCAGGGGTTGTGGTATAGATGAGGGTTTGTAGTAAGTATCCAGTCGACGATAGAACTGGTACCAGTAGTTTTATTAATACTAGTGGTGGATGTGATGAGTTGTTTAAAGCCATAAAGATTAATACTTACCTTGGGGGAGTTTGGTATTAGTTTTGATCAGTCAATGTTAACATCTCCCAGAATGATAGTTTTATAGGAAATGTCAGTCAGCCAAGAGGGCATATTTTCAAGGACAGGAATGTTATTTCCTGGTGGGATATAGACTGAGGCTATAACAAACTTTTTGTGGGAGCTCAGATGTTCACCGTGTTACCCTGCTGCAGTCATCACACTTGGGTTATCCTGTCGTCAGGCGGTCCGGCAGTCGGCCTGAGTTCCAAAGTCTTGGTCCAGCATCGGTTGCTGTCACTTCTTCCCTGACGTTAGTGCGCCAGGGGTATATAAGAGGCATCCGATGCCACTTTCTTCAGTCTTTCTTGCCGCGCGGTGCCCGAAGCAGAAGCAGTTCGCAAGTGCCGGTCGGCCGACACCTGAGATTTTCGAATCAAATTTCAGTCCGAAGTCTTCAAAAGCTAAGTACCCCGTTGGGGAACCTTTTCTTGTCTCAGTCCGATGTCAGAAAAAGTTAACAATTGCATTTCTTGTGGGAAGCAAATACCTCATAAGGACTTTCATTCTTATTGTATTCCTTGCCTAGGGCCCAGACCACGACGTCACTGGTTGTTGGTTTTGTGCTAGGTTCAATAAGCGAACTATAAAGCAACGCTTTGATTTCGCACGACACTACTTCGGTAGAAAATGTAATTATACTATGCCGTCGGAGCAACCGACTACTGGCGTGCATAAAAAATGCAAAGATAAAGACAGGCAGCCTAGATCCAAGCCAGACTCCGAGGCCTCGGTTGGGCTGGTCGCCGGTTTTCAGTGAGGCGCCTACGCAGCCCCTGACGACCGCAGAATTGGAGCCCCAGACCGCTTCGGATTCTCAAGCAGAGAGTACTAGGCCGACGCAGCCTATTTCTTTAGACCCTTCCGACAACATTGCAGAAGGAGAAGCCGCTGCTGTGGAAACACCTTCAGTTACAGAAGGTGTCTTTAGACCAACTACTGTCACCGTAAAATCTTATGCTAAGCTTAAGACTCCTCTAAAACCTAAAAAGACTGTACATCAGTCTCCACTTCAAGGCCCCATGCCTAAGAAACAGATGCCTAAGATAGCTGAAGATCTGATTACTCTGATCAGGGGTTCACAACCCCCCCCCCCAGACAAAAGGCCAAGACGAGAGGAGGATTATGCCTCCTCTGATCAAGTTTCTATTTCCTCAGACTCCTCTGAGGAACAGGATTACTCCTTTCCCCCTTATGAAGATTCTGATGCTGAAGACTCCATTCCCTCAGCATCTCCCCCTGAAGACTATTCCTTTGGGGAAACCTTACATACCATGAAGGAACATTTCCACTGGGAAGGTCAGGACTACTCCGACTCAAAGAAAAGGCTCAGAGAGTTTCTTTTACTTCCCCAGCACAGACCACTTGCTATCCCTCCAGTTTTAGACATTGTGGATGATGTTTACTTAGAATCTAGTTTAAATCCAGATTCTCTGCCTCCAGCTCCAGCCAAACCAGACAGATATTACAGAGTGCCTGACTCACGCAAATTCCTTTACAAAAGCTCTGTTGCTGACCCAGAGACAATCTCCCAGGGTCCCAAAGGGGCTAAGGCTTCTATGGCTAAAAATCCTGCGCCCTCTGAAAGGGTCTCCAGAGCACAAGATAGGTGGGGGAAGGAGGTTTACACCTCAGCTACTCTAGCTATGAGAGCACTAAATTGTCAATTTCACATGCTGAAATATCAGCAGTTCCTAATGTCTCAATTAAAACAAAAGATGAGCACACACTCTTAACAGTCTGAATTCAAGGAAATGCAGGATCTGTTGCATGCAGCTGAACAGGTGAGCAAACATACTTTACAATGTGGATTTGATTCCTTGGAAGCTTCCTGTAGAGCAGCTGTTACTGGGTCTGTCATACGTAGGCATGCTTGGTTAAAGGAACAAACTCTGCCTGATCATGTTAAAGCAAAATTATTAGATGCACCTTTACAGCAGGATGTCTTATTTGGGGTTAAAGCAGAAGAGGTTTTAAAGAAAATGGAGGATAAGGCAAAGTCTATGCAGACGGTCAAAGATTTCTTACAGGTACACCCCCCTCGCTTCAGCAGAAATTGGCCAACAAAAAATTGGTCCTTTCCAGCTTCTGACAGACCACAGCGTGGTAAATACAGATGCCCAAGGGGCAGAGGTCAAGCACAAATCCCTTACAAACCTCGCCAATGGGGCACTGCAACACAGAAGGGAGGAGAAGACAGGCCCCAAACTTCTAGAAGACAAACACAATGACTTGACCCTCAAACTGCCAAGCAAAGCCCTCTTGGCAGCTCCCTTGGGAGGAAAATTAGCACTTTTTGCAGACAACTGGCGCATCATCACAAAGGACAAATGGGTCCTAGACATTATTGCAGAAGATACCTCGGCTTCATTGCAGGTTCAACGCATTATCAATTCTCTGCACTGCCCTTTGGCTTATCTACTGCGCAGGTTCAACCCATTACCAATTCTCTGCACTGCCCTTTGGCTTATCTACTGCGCCCAGGGTCTTCACAAAATGCCTGGCACCAGTAATTGCATACTGCAGACAAAGAGGAATTCAAATATACCCATACCTGGACGACTGCCTCATCCAAGCAGAAAGCAAGGACATTCTTCTACAACATCTGGCGTTTGTCAAACACCTTCTAAGTTGCCTAGGGTACACAGTAAACGAAAAGAAATCAAAACAAGTGCCCTCACAGAACATGACATTCATGGGTGCCAGCTTGAATACAACGGCCCAGATGGCTTATCTCACGCCAGACAAGCAACTACAACTAACTCAATACTTCAAAATAATGGCAACAAAGACCCAGCTCCCTGCAAGAAAAATTCTGCAGGCCTTGGGATTCATGACATCTTGCATACTACTAATACCATTTGCAAAACTGCATATGAGGAAATTACAATGGTACCTGAAAAGCGTATGGACTCAACACAGCCACAGCTTGGAAACAATGATACCTCTCATTCCCTGCCTTCAACAGGAGTTTCTATGGTGGTCACAGGCATGTCACCTCAACAAGGGTCAGCCTTTCACCTTATCCCCAGCCAGGCAAACTATGACTACAGATGCATTGGACTATGCCTGGGGGGCACACATGGCAGGACAGTACCTTTTGAGTGTTTTTTATATTGCCTCTGATGAAGCCATAGTGTTCTGTGGCGAAAACGCATTGTGATATTTTAATAAAAGCGTTCAGGACTCTAAGGAAGCCTTTGTGTGGTGTTGCGGACAAGGACTCTCGGTGGTGTTGTGCAGTTTACATTTTTCTTTTTACCAGCCTTCAAGGACCTCTTACATCCAGGACAACTTATAATAAGGACAGACAATACCACAGTAATGTGGTACATAAACAAGCAAGGGGGTACACACTCCTACCCTCTATGCAGGCAAGCAATGACCTTGTGGAACACAGCACTGACTTACCAAGTTCAATTACAAGCACAATTCCTGCCAGGAAGAAAGAACACATTGGCAAACGTCCTAAGCAGGAATAGCATGGATCCCCACGAGTGGAAACTGGATCCACAAGTATTTGCAATGATAACTCAAAAATGGGGGTGCCCAGACGTAGACCTCTTTGCCAACCCCCAAAACGATCAGCTATCAAAATTTTGCACAAGAACATTCCACCATCAAGCTTGGAAAGTGGACGCACTCTCTTTCAGTTGGAAGATGTTGACAGTATATGCCTTCCCTCCACTGCCCCTTCTAACAAAGGTGCTGCTGAAAGACAGAATGGAGAAACCACAAATGATACCCATTGCCCCAGACTGGCCACGCCAGCACTGGTACCCACTACTAAGGAACATGGCCCACCATGGATTTTACCACAAATTCCTCATCTGCTCACACAGCAAGACAGTCAGATTCTGTACAGCCAGCTCAAGACCTTAAATCTGGCTGCATGACAAATCACCTAAACAGCCAGCCAGCTCCTCTTTCACAAGCTGTTCTGGATGTCATTATGGAGGCCAGGAAGGCCCAGCACCATGAAAGCCTACTCAGACAAATGGAAAAGATTTTGCGCCTGGAACCAGGCTAAAGGCCAAAATCCCCTTGAGCTGGACATACCTCAGATTCTACAATACTTAACTGAGATGTTACACAAAGGACTTTCCTTTTCCTCTATTAAAATCCACGCCTCAGCTATTTCTGCTCACTACAACACGGATCCTCCCTTATTTTCACATCCACTTCTAAGGCAGTACCTCAGGGGGGCCAAAAACATAAGGCCTCCCAGGAGAGCACCAACGCCAACTTGGAACCTCAACTTTGTTCTGGAAAAGCTTACGCTACCACCTTTTGAGCCAGCTTTCTCAGCTGATTTAAAGTTTATATCATGGAAAACTGCCCTGCTGCTAGCAATTACTTCAGCCAGAAAACTGCCCTGCTGCTAGCAATTACTTCAGCCAGAAGAGTCTCAGAGCTACAGGCACTAATGGCAGTGGAGCCTTTCCTCATTTTTCATCAAGACAGAGTCTCTCTATGAACTAACCCCTCCTTTATGCCAAAGGTGGTATCCAGTGTGGCTCTAAATCAAACCATCCATTTGCCCACCTTTTTCCAAATCCACAGAACAAAGGAGAAAGACTCCTGCACTCCTTGGACATTCACAGCAGCTACGTTACTACTTGGATAAAACTAAGACTTTCAGAAAATCTGACCAGCTCTTTGTATCCTATGCTACAGCATCACAAGGAAAGGCTATCTCAAAACAGACCATTTCAAAATGGAAAGGACATTGCATACGTTTTTGCTACACCCGTCATGGAAAACCAGTTCCTGCTAGCATAAGGCCCCACTCCACCAGGGCAGCAGCTACATCTACAGCCTTCCTCAGAGGGGGTACCAACCAAGGATATTCTGGAAGCTGCAACTTGGAGTTCAGTACACACCTTCACCAAACACTATCACTTACCACTATACTCTTAAGACTAGAGTTGGCTTCGCCACTGCAGTTCTGCAGGGCCTACTAGCCTCTTCTAACACTGTTTGATTCCACCTCCCATCCTTAGCTTTGGGATTCAACCCAAGTGTGATGACTGCAGCAGGGTACCATGATGAACATAGTACAGTTTTGTACCTACCATAAATGTAGATGTTCGAGTGTTCACCCTGCTGCAGTCCAGGTTACCCTCCCTCCCTCCATCCCCTCTGATCTAACTGAAACTTTTCTATACCTTTAAATCTGATACTACCTTTGTGGTGTATTTACTTATAGCTGGAGGTATGTTTTGTTTGTGCTTTACTTTTATTATTTGTACTATGTAGTGACCTCCTATTGGGGGGGGGGCATCTGACATCTGGGGCAAGAAAAACTGAAGAAAATGGCGTCGGATGCCTCTTATATACCCCTGGCGCACTGACGTCAGGGAAGAAGCGACAGCAACCGATGCCGGACCAAGACTTTGGAACTCAGGCCAACTGCGGGACCGCCTGACGACAGGATAACACTAGTGTGATGACTGCGAAAGGGTGAACACTCGAACATCTACATTTGTGGTAGGTACAAAACTGTACTGTCACAATTTAGTACAATCATGTAGTCCTGTCCAAGGAAAGACTCAGCCACAAGAAACTTGGAACCAAATAATACATTCCAAAGAATTTCCTTGGAAAAGTTTCTTGTGGCCGCGTCTTTCCTTGGAAAAGTTTCTTGTGGCCGAGTCTTTTCTTAGAAAGTTTCTTGTGGACGAGTTTTCTTTGGAAAGTTTCTTGTGGCAGAGTCTTTCCTTGGACTGGACTGCATTATTATTTGGTACTTCACCACTCCTCTAAAAGAATATTTGGATGATAATGGAACCTCCATGTTCCTGGCTTGTATCTCTGTCCTGTCTCTGTATTTCAGTAGGCAGCAAGGCAACAAACTTGATCTCAGGGGTTGGGGTGGTCTTGAGCATTACAGATAGGGGAAAGAGCTCAAGACTAGGTTCTGAGTTTTGAAAATGTGCCTTAGTCATATCTGTAGGAGGAATGAAAATGGATAACACAGATGTCAAGTTATGGTAGGTACATAACTTCAAATTCTTTTTCTTTCCATTTTGATTTAAAGCTTGTTTCTCACAGTCCAGGGCTTTTCACACCTGTCAGACTCTTCCATAAACTTTCCACACTTCTCAGATTCTTGCATAAACTATGTATATAACAAGTTGTGAATATAAAAATAAAAAAAATGGGGAAAAAAACAATAGAAGTTTATGGACTGGGTTTGCAATGCTGCATTGAAAATTAGAGGGTAAATTGCATTGTTTATCAAGTGTGGTAATTATACATGGACACAAGGCAGTTTAGCAATGTGTGGGGCAACCAGAAATTTTTTTGTGGATTAAATGAACATTTAAATCTGTGACTGTGACAAAAGGTGTCAGCAGCATGATAAATTGAAGTGCTTTAACAGTATAGCATGATATAAAATAAATGAAGCAAAAACAAAGGCTCTGATGTCCTTTTCATTCTTCCTCAGTGTATGGGTTACAGATCAGATCCTTGGATCTGACTCAGCCGCATACAACAGACTTTGGATCCAACTCTTGAAGTCCTCCCTCTACCCACAATGCCCCAGTCCATCCCCAATACCTCAGATCTCAGTGGCTGCCATCATGCATGATCCTCTCTCCTAGCAGTTATTTTCTTGTATTTACAACAGTAAGTGCATTTATCTCATTCCTTTTCAGTCTTTTTCAACCTCCCTCTCTTTCTGGGTTTTCTTCTTTATGCCTTCTGCAGTTCTCATAATAGCCTTCTGTAAGCACCATTGTTGGCACTCATCTTTCTGTCTGTCTCTTTTTTTTTTTTTTTTGCCTATTTAGCCTTTTGTTCTCGGATTTTTATGTCATGGCTGATAAGCCAACAGCTTTTAAGAAATGCACTTCCTGTGAGCATAGAATCCCTAACTCAGATGCCCATAGGGAGTGTGTTTACGGCTTAAGAGTGGCTCACTTGAATACAAATTTTACTGTTTGTGCACAGTTCATTTGTAGAGCCATAGTTGACAGGCATAACAAGCTTGTCTGCAAAGGATTGCTGCCTTCATCTTCACCAGGCTAGTAAAAGCTGATAACACATGCATACAAAATCTAGAGCACTTGATAATAGTTTTCATCTACCTATGTTCCAAATTTCAGCTGTACACCACAAATCTATTAATTACCTTTATTTTTAAAATTAATATTTTTTTGTTTGTTCTCTCCACTGTAACTGTTTATGTGCCGCATACCACTGTAAAAACATGTCTCCTGTAATTTGTGTGTATACTGATCATGTCTAAATAACTAAATGTGTCTGTAATTTTTCTTTGTGGAGCTTTTCTCCCCGGGCCTCTGCTGAAAAAGGGCCTTTTCGGCTCAGACACCCCCGGTTAACAAATGTAAAATAAAATAAAATCAATTTTCCTTAGGGGTTCAAGCCCCCAGTAAATCTTCAAAAGCTCTTTTGGAGCACAGGAAATGGTCACCTCCAAAAATTTCTTTGAGCCACCACAGAAAATTCAAAAAACCTCTAATCCGAGTTTGTCAGATCCAAAAACACAGTCTATGGATCCAAACCTTTTGGGCCTTAAGCCTTGGGGAACCCATTCTTATTTCTTCCAGCCCTACCATCTAGACCACAGATCCTATACCTAGTACATCATACACACCAATGGCTCGCTCGTTCACTCAAGTTTATCATAGATCCTATCTGCCTTTGGCTTACTCCTCATTTATGCAAAATACCTAAAAAGTATTCCCGACCTCAGTCCCCTGCATCATCTGTCAGGTCCTTCAGGATTCTTTCTGAAGGGGATGTGGATAGAATGATAGAAAAGTTTCTTAGAGCTCAGATCCAGATGGGGATTATATGGGCTCCTTCTCCCATTGGATCCGTGAGGCTTCCTGCCCCTACTTATACAGTCTTCTCCTTCTCTAATCTGTCCTTCGGTTTTGGAGCCCAAGGATCTGTTGGTTCCAAAAGTTCCGGTGTCACATCCGAATAGAGTTGCTACGTCTACTCTAAAGTGTCCCTGACCAGTTCTGCTCCGATGCCTTTGGATCAGGATGCGGCCCAGAGCCGAAAAGCATCAGCATCAGATCTGTGGGATCAGGGTCTACTCGGGTGGTGATGTTTCTGTCCTTGCCTTTCAAAGCCTCTGCGGCAGATAGCTCAGGTGTGGGTCCCTCCTCAAAACATGGATTGGGTCAGAGTCATGTTCTGTCTGTGCTGAAATGATTGGGTTTGGTGCGGCTAGCCATGGCTTCTCTCGGTCCATCTGCCTTTGAGGTTGTGGAAAGGATCATGGGTCATTCTAAGGATCCAGGCTGTCATGCGTCCTCTGATCTTACTTCCCTATCCCTATGGGTCCAAGCTGTGATCCCATCAGACCTACTGCACAGGGGCAACCAGTTCCATCTAGCTTCCGGATTGTTCCCATGGAAGAACTACCAGTCTCTTCAGACTCCTTTACAGAGCATCCCCCTGAGGAGCTTCACCTGAGGAGAGTGTGCAAAAAGAGGCACATAGATTCCCCTTTCGAATCTCTCACTGAAGATATTGATTTTGATGAAGGGGAAGGATCCCCCAGATTACCACCTGATGATGTCTCATTTGGAGACATTTTAGAGATTCTTAAGTAGAAAGGTGGTTGGTCCACTGATAATCCTTTCTCGTGAGGAGTCAATATTCCTGGAGGCTTTTGTTTCTGGCCCATCTACTTCTTGGGTGACACCCCCAGCTGATTATAGGTTCATAGGTTAGTACTAGGCTACCTGCCCTTTCAGGCCATTTTAAGCCTAGCCAGTTACCCCATGTGAGAATCAAACCCTGCACCTTGTGTCTGTAAGGTAAACACCTTAACCATTAGGCCAGTCTCCCACTAAATACAACTTTATGTAGCATCCATAAAGTCATAGGTTAGTACTAAGCTAACTGCCGTTGCAAGCCATTGTAAACCTAGCCAATTATCACTTGTGAGACTCGAACGCTGCACCTTGAGCTTGTAAGGCAAGCACCTTAACCATTAGACCACCCTCCCAACTTAATAAGTTTATTGACCTAGTCCCTCGCCGGGCATGGAAGGAACTGGATTCGGTTGAACCTATCCTGTGGCATCCAGACAAGATTTTAGCACTTCCAATGGACAAAACCCACTGGAGCAAAGGAGCCCGGTTGATGCAGGGGTTGTAGCGGCAGCCACCAGAAAGAAGCAAGCTGTAACAGAGACTCTAGGGCACTGGACAGATTTGGAAGTGTGTATTTGTTTGTGTCCTTTGCACTGAGGTACCTGAATTCCCTGGTACACTTTACAAGACTACAAGAAATTTGACAAAAGAACTATCAAACTTCCTCTTGGAGTCTGTCTGCAGAGGATTATAAAAGATCACCATGTCAGCTGGACACTTTTTTATCAATTTCCAATACTTCTGTGAGGTTAATCTCTCATGCAGCATAAGGTACCTCATGGGCAGCCAATTCAGGCATTGCTGTAAGGAGACTTGCCTGGATGCAGCTATGTGACTTTGCGGAGCCTTTCATGTCTTCTTTCATCAGTGCCTCTTTTGACGGAACATCCTTGTTTGGCTCTTCTGTGAAAGACACTTTCCCACAGTAAGCAAGAAGGAAAGGGACTGTCTGCTGTAGAGATGCAGTTTTCCACCCCTTAATGATCCTTTTCAAGAAACCTGAGAGGTAGCAAGAAAATGTAGTTCCGCAAATCCCAGGGATCTTTCCAGGACTAGCGTGGAGACAGCGCCTTCAGAGACTGATGAGTTCAAATGGAAGATGCCGTCCTTGTGTCAGAGAAGGCCTGCAAAATAAGGGTTCCAGACATTCCTTTCTGAATAGATCCTTTCAGCGGTCCTGAAGTACTGCCCACCTCTGGAGGCACTTGAGGGAGACGCTTGTCCTTGCAGCCAGCAACCTGGGCTGCTATAACAATCAATTTTTGCGTACTAAAAATACTATCCAGAGGTTACTTTGTACCCTTTTCCCAGACCCCCACTTCTAAGAAAAAATAAGCTCCCTGACATCCCACCCAGTCAGAGGGAAGCTGCAGCACAAGAAATTAAAAAAAACTGCTGGACAAAAGAGTCATCCAGGAGGTCCCACCAGACCAAGCAGAATTTGGAACTTACGCAAGATTCTTGTTAGTGCCAAAGAAGACAGAGGACCTGTGACCAATTTGGATCTAAGCAATCTAAACCAATTTGTGAGGAAATCAAAGGTCAGAATGGTCATGGTTCAGTCCCTTCTATGACTTTTACACAGGGACGATTGAATGTGTTCCATTGATCTTCAGGACGCCATACTATCACATCAAAATAGATGCTCCCAGAGACATTTATGCTTTCGTCTGAGCACCCGTCAGTACCAGCTCTCAGAGTCCTGACCTTTGGACTCCCCACAGCCTCCAGGGCGTTTACCAAGTGTATTGCAGTCGTAGCAGCTCACCTGAGACTACAAGGTTTCTGACCATTTCCATGTCTAGCTGACTAGCTTCAGACCGCCTCAACTATGCATCTCCTACAACAATCCAGGAACTGTTTGCTCCAGATTTGTCAAATAGCTAGACATAACAGTCAATATTGCCAATTCCAAACTGACAACAGTGCAGAGGCTAGAGTTTGAGGGCCATGAAAACTCAAAAAATTAGATTGCTTCCTTACCAGCTCGCTGTATACGCTCTCTCAGATCTCAAGTTCATCAGATTTGATGTTCTTCGTGTTTCAGTGTTGCAGTCATCACTTTTGGGTTATCTGCTTGCAGTAGCCCTCAGTCGGCCTGATTAACAAAGTCTTGGGTCCTGTGTCGGTTGCTGTCCCTTCTTCCATGACGTCAGGGGTATATAACATGCAGCCGACGCCATTACCCCAGTCTTTCTTGCCGTGCGGTGCTCGAAGCAGAAGTAGTTCGCAAGCGCCGGCCGGCAGACTCCTGAAATTTTCATTTTCAAGTTTCAGAATCGAAGTCTTCAACTAAAGCTAAGTACCCCATTGGGGAAACTTTTTCTTGCTCCTTACCGATGTCAGTAAAAGTTAATAATTGCATTACTTGTGGAAAGCAAATACCTCATAAAGACACTCATTCATACTATATTTCTTGCCTAGGCCCTGACCACGACGTACCGTGCTGTCAGTTTTGTGCTTTATTTAATCAGAGCACTGTCCGTCGGTATATTTTCACATCTAAATATTTCGGTTCTCAGTTGAATTATCCAGAAATGTCGTCTGTTAGCCATCTGACTACTGGGATTCCGAAAAAACACAAGGATAAAGACAGAGACATGCCGCCGAGGTTCAAACTGACGACGACGCTTCTCCTAAGCCAGTCGCCAGTTCGCCGGTACTCAGTGAGGCACTTTCGCAGCCCCTGATACCCACTACTTCTGATTCCCAGGCCTCTACTGAGACGCATTCGGAGTCCGGTATGCCGCAAGATGCTTCAACTATGGAACCCGCGGATGTCTCTACCTTGGATGGGTCCGGAGCCGGTGTGCAGGCACCGACTTCTGTGGGTGTATTCAGGCCTACGGACTTGCATATTAAACCAACGCCGCCTCCTTTTTCTTTTAGGCCTAAATCTCGAACCATGCCTAAAAAAACGATGCCCAGGCCGCATGCTCAGGCCTCTATGCCTTAAAAAAATGATAAGAATGGCTGAAGATCATATAACTCTAATCGGGGGAAGCCAGCCTCCCCCTTCTAAGAGACCTAGGACTGAAGTTGTTTATGAATCTTCTGACCAGGATTCGGATTTCTCTGATTCTTCTGTTGATCTGGATTTGCCCTTATCTACTTATGAGGATTCTGATGCAGAGGGCTCTATTCCCTCTGCTTCCCCTCCAGAGGATTTTTCTTTTGGTGAAACCTTACATACTCTAAGGGAGCATTTCCACTGGGAAAGCCAGGATTTTTCTGATTCAAAAAAGAGGCTTAGGGATTTCTTACTCCTGCCTCAGCATAGGCCTTTAGCTATTCTTTCTGTACTAGACATTGTTGACAATGCTTTTTCAGAATCTAGTTTGGCCCCTGAATCTTTGCCTCCTGCTCCCAGAAAACCTGACAGATATTACAGGGTTCCTGATTCACACAAGTTCCTTTTTTAAAATCCTATTGCGGATCCAGAGACTATTTCACAGGAACCCAAAGGCATTAAGGCTTCTACTGCTAAAAATCCTACCCCTTCTGATAGAGACTCCAGGGCGCTGGATAGATGGGGTAAGAAGCTTTACACTTCTGCAACCTTGGCCATTAGGGCTTTAAAGTGCCAGTTTCATATGTTAAAGTATCAACAACATGTTATTGGATTGCTTAAACAGAAAATGATGTTGATTCCTGACTGTGCGGAAAGTAAAGAATTACAGGATTTAATGCATTCTGCTGAACAGGTTGGAAAACATACTTTGCAATGTGGATTTGATTCTTTAGAGGCCTCTTGCAGGGCAGCTGTTACTGGTCTGTGCTCAGAAGCCATGCTTGGCTTAAGGAGTAATCTTTACCTGATCATGTTAAAGCTAAATTGTTGGATGCTCCCTTAAATCAGGACCGCCTGTTTGGCAACAAGGCTGAGGAAGTTCTTAAGAAGATGGAAGATAAAGCTAAATCTATGCAAACTGTTAAAGATTTCTTACAAGTTCAGCCTCTTAGATTTAGTAGGCACTGGCCCTCTAAGAATTGGTCCTTTCCAGCCCCTTCCAGGTCTTCTCAAGCCAAACCCAGACATAGCAGAAATCCCAGGTTTCAGTCCCAGGGGACACACAAGACTAAGCAGTGGGGGGTTTCCGCACCCAAATCAGGGAGTAGTAAGACTCCCCTCTATGGAAAACAGTATCAATGACTTGCTTCTAAAACTTCCAAGCACTTCCCAACTGAATGCTCCTTTAGGTGGAAAGATTGGTCTGCAGGCCAAAAACTTGGAACTCGTTACCTAGGACAAATGGGTTTTAAATATACTGTCCCAAGGATACAGATTTCACTTCCACACCTTACCAACACCAAGCGGGTGGCCAGATCTACCACCAAATCAGTGTGCAGAGGCCCAAAATCAAGTACTCTCTCTCTCTTTAGCATGGGGGCTATTCAGTTGGTACCAGAAGAGGAAAAGGGACAAGGGTTCTATTCGAGACTTTTCCTGGCCAGAAAAGGCAATACATGGCGTCCTATTCTGGACCTTTCTACTCTAAATGCCTTTCTGGTGATTTCAAAATTCAAGATGCTGACTCTTCACCAGCTGCTTCCTATTCTAGGTAAAGATGCATGGTTGGCAACACTAGACTTAAAAGAAGCATACCTGCACATCCCTATCAGGGAGTCTTGCAGAAGATACCTACGCTTCAAAGCAGGCTACATGCACTATCAGTTCTCTGCACTGCTCTTTAGCTTATCTACTGTGCCTAGGGTATTCGCAAAGTGCCTAGCTCCAGTCATTGCATTTTGCAGGCAAAGAAATATTCAGATATACCCATACCTGGGCGATTGTCTAATTCAGGCAGAAAGCCAGGACATAATTTTGAATCATCTGGCCTTTGTTCAAAGGGTACTGACTTGTCTGGGGTACAGCATAAACAAAAAGAAATCACACCTGGTACCCTGTCAACAAATTATATTCCTGGAAGCAAGCTTGAATACAACTTCCCAGATGGCTTTCCTCACGCCAGAGAAACAGATTCATTTGACAACCTACTTCAAACAAGTGGCCACAAAAACCCAGTTATCTGCAAGGCAAATACTGCAAGCCTTGGGGTTCATGGCCTCCTGCATTCTTCTAATTCCATATGCAAGGCTGCATATGAGGAAACTGCAATGGTATCTCAAAAGCCTTTGGTGTCAACATTCACAGGATCTAGAAGCAATGATTCTTATCATACCTTGCCTATGCCTAGAGTTCCTTTGGTGGGCAGAGGCCTGCCACCAAAACAGGGGATTACCATTCACACTACCCCCTGCCAGCCAAACCTTCACAACAGACACATCAGACTATGCATGGGGGGCCCACCTGGCATGGAAGTGCATTCTGGGCAAATGGAACCCAAGTCAAATGCACCTGCATATCAGTCAAAAAGAAATGTTAGCTGTACAGAATGCTCTGGCAGCCTTCAAGGACCACATTTTTCCAGGACAATTAATGATAAAGACAGACAACACCACTGTTATGTGGTACATAAACAAGCAGGGGGGGTACACATTCTTACCCCCTCTGCAGACTAGCCAAGGCATTGTGGAACACAGCCCTGAGCTATCAAGTACATCTACAAGCTCAATTCCTGCCAGGAAAACTAAATACACTGGCAGACGAACTAAGCAGAAACCTCATGGACCCACATGAGTGGAAACTGGAACCAAGGATGTTATGTAGTCCAATCTCGCCTACATTCTTACCCGTGGGGTTCGGAGCCGAATGTTGGCTCAGACTCAGCCATACTTTAGCTCGAAGTCTATCAATTGGCTGGGCTAAGATGGTATCCCATGCTGCACTGCTCTCTATCCCCAGATCTCGTTTGCCACTCGTGTAACTCAGTCGTGGTCTCGCTCTTGGCTGTGGCTAAGTATTCTTTTCATCTTTATAGCAGAGAAGTTTTGCAAAAAAAGCTGTTTTCATAACTGTTTGTGTGTTATCTTTGAGTGTGTTTGTGGAAAAGTTGTTTTTTTTCTTGTCTTAGCGTGTTTCTTGTGGTATCCCACTAGCTGTTTACAACGGGCTAGGCCCATTTCAGTTAGAGGACCTAGTCTGTCCCCTTGCTTACCTTTGTGTGCTAACTTACCTTCCCTTGGGCTAAGACCGTTTAATTTAGATGAACTAGTCCTCCCTCTTGACCTTGTGTTCTAGGACCGTTTAAGTTGGAGGTCTTTGTGGTGTACTGTCTGTCTGTTCTGTTCCCGTGCTTGTGGCTGATTGACCATTGGTCTGTTTGTTGAGTTAGTGACTTAGATTTTGTAGTGACTATGTCTAAAAATACTAAGGAGCATAAGCCCTCGGGCTTTAAGAAGTGCACGAAGTGCAGTTATAAGATGTCTATCGCTGATGGACACTCTGTGTGTACTGTCTGGGAGCAATTCACCTCCAGGAATCATGTACTTTCTGTCATGCTTTTAGCCCGCATGTTCTTTCGTCATGCTTTCAGCCCGCGTGTTCTTCAGGAAGGAAAGAACAAATTGATTTTGAAGGGATTTCTGAAACCCTCCTTCATGGAGGGTTTGGAGAGTGCTTCCAGCTTTAAATCTTCTCCATCTAAAGCTAAATCTTCTTAAGGCTAAAAAGTGATCCCTGGCTCCATCAGCATCCTCAGAGCCGCCGGAGAAAACAGCTAAATCTTCAATGCCATCCTCGGCTCCATTGTCCTCGGGGCCGCAGGAAGTGTCTGTTTCGATGGAACCTGCTTCGGCTCCTATTCTCTCGAAGCCTGTTTGGAGCCGGTCGCCTAGCATTAGGCCGGTATCTCCTCCTCGTAGGTCTCCATCAGAGAGGAGGTCTCGATCTCCTTCCCTGTCCTCTAAATCCTCCAGGACCTTATCAGATGTGGATGCCGATAGAGTAGTGCAGAGACTTCTCCAGTCACAGATACTGGCTAAATTGTTTTCGGCTCCAACCCAGTCGTCTCCGGAGCCGATCCCTCTACCTACGTTGATACTTACTCCGAGCGCATCTCAACTTTCAGAGCCGGAGTGCTCGGCTCCGTTTGATGTCCCTAGGTCAGTTCCGACAGCCCTTCCTAGCTTATCGGTTCCGAAGTCCGCTCCGACTCCGTTGGCGCCGTCCACAGGGTTCAGGACTCAGGATTCCTTGGTCAGACTCGAGGGGGAGGCTTCGGGACACCTCTCGGCTTCTAGACTCCCTCTCTGTGCTTCTGTGCAGGGAAGCCTGTCTCGGCTTCGGACCTGGTCCCATCTGATCTGAGGTCTTCCACGGCTGGTCGATCTTCGGACCCAGGGGCCAGCTTTCAAGGCCATGCGGAGCGCGCTGGCCAGGTCATCAGCGGCATCATACGGTTCGGTCACTCTGTCCCCTACAGCACCGGTCCTGGTCTCTGATCGCCCTCTATCTCTTGACAGCGGAGCCCCAGGGTCTCAGGGTACCCCCACGAGTGGTCCCCATATTTCTGAGGGACCCTCATAGTTTTTTGCCTGAGGAGCCACCCAGAAAGAGAACGTGCAAGAGGAAGCACATAGATTCCCAAGATGAGTCTCTCACATCAGACACCGACCTCGAGGAATCGGAGGGGTCCCCCAAGTCATCCTGTGAGGATGTTTCTTTCTCTGACATCCTAGAGATTTTGAAGCAAAGAGGTGACTGGCCATCCAAAGCCCCCTCAGAAGAGGAGTCAGTGTTCCTGAAGGCCTTTGGTGCTCAGCCCTCCACCTCCTGGGTGTCTCCACCCTTTGAGCTTCTGGATCTGGTTTGTCGTAGGGTGTGAGAAACCCCTGACTCTGTGTAACCAGTCCCCAGGATACCCAATAAATTTTTGTATGCCCCTTCTGATAAGGAATTTCTATCCAAGGGAGTCCCTGTGGATGCCATGGTGGTGGCAACGGCCACCAAGAAGGAATTGGCTAAGACTTCTTCCACCGTCCCACCCCCTAACAAGGAGTCTAGGACTATGGACCGGTACGGAAGCGTATGTTTTCTTCAGCGGCCTTTACTTTGCGGTCACTGAATTACTTATCACACTTTACACGGCTCCAGATAGATCTCCTAAAGGAGCTTGGAGATACTCTAAGGGGTAACGTTTCTGATGTGGAGGCTCTGAAAGTCAACTCTCAGATGTCTACCCTCATTTCTATTGCGAACTCCTCCATGAGGCTGATCTCTCACGCAGCGAGTGAGTAGGGCAGCAAGTTCAGGAGTCACTCTTAGGAGACATGCCTGAATGCGCCTGTGTCATTTTGCGGAGGCCTTCACGTCTGCATTCACTAGTGGCCCATTTGATGGTTCCTCTTTGTTCAGAACCAAGGTGAAAGACACTCTCACTAGGTGCGAGCAAGAGGGAAAATCTCTGTCTGCCATAGGAATCCATTTTTCCCTTCCCTCTAGGCTTTATCCCAAGGCCCAGAGGAGTGGGAAGATATGGTTCACGAAATCACAGAGGATTTTTCCCAATGCACAAGGTGAGTCCCCCTCCAGAGGCAGGGGAGAGGTTGGTTATTCAGGTAGATGCCTCCCTAGGGGCAGAGGAGGCCCTCGTAACTTGGGAGACAGCGATTCCTTTCGTGGTTCTCCCTACCACCGCTCCTGATGGGAGGCCCGACTGTGTGTTTCTGGAGCTAGTCGGGGGTCACATCTCACTGTACCTGGAGGCCTGACAAGGGATCGCCCAGGACCAATGGGTTCTACGAATAATTTCTGGAGGATATATCATTCCCTTCTCGTCAACTCCCCCTCCAGTCAAGAAAATCCTGGATGTTCCACCCAGTCAAAGGGATTCCGCAGCTTCAGAGGTTTCAAAGCTGTTAGAAAACGGAGCCATCCAACATGTCCTCTCAGACCAGATCGGATTAGGGACTTACTCCAGATTCTTTTTGGTGCTGAAAAGGACAGGGGACCTGAGACCCATTTTGGATCTCAGCCGATTGAACACCCATGTGAAAAAGTCCAAGTTCCGAATGCTCACGTTACAATCTATTCTCCCATTGTTGGGAAAAGAAGTGTGGATGTGCTCCATCGACCTCAAGGATGCTTACTACCACATAAAGATGGACAGGGCATCCAGAAGTCACCTACGCTTCCGGCTGGGCGCCAGTCACTTTCAGTTTCGAGCCCTGCCCTTTGGTCTCACCACAGCCCCCAGGGTGTTTACCAAATGCATGGCAGTGGTGGCTGCTCACTTGAGACGTCAGGGATTCCAAGTGTTTCCATACCTGGACGACTGGCTCCTTACTGCCACCACCAGGCATCTGCTACTTCAGACCAGAGATGCCACTATCAACCTTTGTCAGCAGTTGGGCATCACCTTGAACTGGGAAAAATCTGCCTTGTTGCCCTCGCAGCGTGTCACCTTTATAAGCGCCAAATTAGACACCATGCTCATGCGGGCATTTTTACCACAGGAAAGAATCAGAGTTTTACAACAACAGATTTACGCATTGCTCCCTCTGAGAAGAGTGAAGGCAAGATTGGTCCTCCAGTTGTTGGGGACGATGGCTGCTACGATTATGTTAGCTCCCCCTGGCAAGGTTACATATGAGGCTCCTTCAATGGCTACTCTTTGCCCAGTGGTCTCTTCAACGTCTTCCACTTTTTCACCCTATTCTGCTCACAGGCAGGTGCAGACAGGATCTCAGTTGGTGGCTTCACACCGACAACCTCAGTGCGGAAAAACCCTTCGTTCCTTCACCTCCAGTTGCCACGGTGACTACAGATGCCTCCCAGATGGGGTGGGTGGGCATTATTTAGGCAGGACAGTCCAAGGCACGTGGCAAGAGCACGAGATGCATCTGCATATCAATGTCCTGGAGATGAGAGCAATGCTACTAGCGTTGCAAGCACTTCAGAGCTTTCTTCCTCTCGGGACTATTGCAATCCACTCAGACAATATGTCGGTGGTATGATATCTGAACAAACGGGGAGGAACCAAGTCGTATCCCCTTTGCAGAGAGGCCATGCGAGTGTGGCAGTGTCTTCCCAAAGTTTTCTGGTAGCAACGCACATTCCGAGGAAGTCCAGTGTGATCGCAGACAGGCTAAGCAGAGCTATTCTGATGCCTCACGAGTGGTCCCTGAACTGTCAAGTTGTGGAACACATTTTCCGCAGGTGGGGTCAGCCTTGCTGCGACCTTTTTGCCAGCCCTCTCAATGCCAAATGCAGCAGCTACGTCACCCTTATCCCCCCTCAGGGGGAGTCACCCAGGGACTCTCTAGTCCACAGTTGGCCCTCCGGTCTACTATATGCCTTCCCTCCAGTTCCTTTTTTGTCAAAGGTCCTTCAGAAAGCGCAATCCTTTGGAAGCAAAATGATTCTGATTGCTCCACACTGGCCTCGTCAAATTTGGTTCCCCTTTCTCCATCCCTATCTCATGGACACTCCTTGGATTCTGGACCCACAACCAGACTTACTGACTCATATGTCAGGGCAGCTCCATCCTTCTCTTCGGACCCTCCAGTTGACAGCTTGGCTACTCCACTTCCATCATTAGTTAAGCTTCACCATTTTTCGCCGGATGTGGTTCATATGCTATCTTCCTCTCATAAGCCTTTGACCAGGAAGATTTATTACAGCAAATGGAAGAGATTTTCCATCTTGGCGCATGCCAAACAGATTGATCCTTACACAGCTCCAATCCCGTCAGTATTGGAGTTCCTCTCTATGCTTTTCAACCAGGGATCAGCTGCCGCAACCATTAAAGTCCAGTTGGCATCAATTTCTACCTTTCATGTCGCAGACGAACCTAGTCTAATGGCACATAGACTTTGTAAGGTTTTCCTGGAAGGCACTATGTTGCTTTGTCCTCCTGTCTCTGAACCTGTTATGCCTTGGGACTTGAACTTTGTTCTACAGGGTCTTACTTCACCCCCCTTTGAGCCTACAGCCACTTGTGATTTGAAATTCTTAACTTGGAAGACTGTCTTTTTGGTAGCCATCACGTCAGCCAGACGTGTTTCAGAGCTTGTGATTTGAAATTCTTAACTTGGAAGACTGTCTTTTTGGACTTGGAAGACTGTCTTTTTGGTAGCCATCACGTCAGCCAGACGTGTTTCAGAGCTTTAAGCCTTATCAGTTAAACCACCTTATTTGATTTTTCATAAGGACAGGGTTTCTTGCAGACCGAATCCTTCCTTTAGGTTCATAGGTTCGTACTAGGCTATCTGCCCTAGGGCATTTATAAGCCTAGCCAGAGTGTGTGTGGCTTTCACCACCCCTTAGGATGAGAATACTACGCCCTTTTAGGGTTTAGTTTACTGTGCCTCTGTCTAGTAGTGACACATAGATGACCCCCGGGGGTAAACCTACGATCTCCCATCCACTCGTCAAGATTTCTTTTGAATAGAGTTAGTGAGGGGCTCTGCCTAACATGGATTGGGATTCTGTTCCAGAGTGTAGGGAGCCTCTGGGTTATGAATCTGTCCCTCCACGTCCTATTTATTTCTGTGTTGAGGTTTAAGTCTCTTGCTCTCGTGGCTCTGATGGATTTGGATTTTCTGAGGTGGAGCATGTCCATTAATTCCGGATTGGACATGGCCTTGTACGTCAGGCACAGGTCACCTCTGAGTAGGCGGTATGCGACTGAATAGAGCTGGAGTTTTTTCAGTCGGGCAGCATATGACATATGTTTAAGACCCTTTATCCTCTTGGTGAGGAACTTTTGGGGTCTTTCCAACTGCTGCAGGTGTCGGGTAAGATACATCCCAAATGGGGCATTGTACTCAATCATTGGCCTGATAAGAGAAGAGTACAGGGGCACAATGACCTCTCTTGATCTAGATGTGAAACCCTTCATGATAAGGTGGGCAATATATAAGGTCTTCCTAACCACTTTGGCAATGTGAGTGTCAAATGAGAGGTTACTGTCAACCTGGGTCCCTAGGTCCCTGATTACCTCTTCCGTACTTAATGGATTACCACCTATGTGGTAATTTGTGGGTACCTTGTTTTTCCCAAAGGGTATGGCTATACATTTTTTGGCGTTCAGCTTAAGGCCATGGCTCTGGCACCAATTATCCGTTTTTATGAGGCCTCTCTGAAGGATGTTTGTGTCCGCTGGAGTATCAATTATGGCGCCCAGTTTGCAGTCATCTGCAAACTTTGTCAGCCACAATCCTCCTATGTTTGCCTGTACCTCGGAAAAATAAATGCCGAACAAGAGGGGTCCCAGGACTGAGCCCTGTGGGACACCGCTTGTGACTGGCTTAGAGTCGGACATAGCTCCAGCAACTCTGACCCTGTGGGTTCTGTCCTTGAGCCAGTTTGCAACCCATCTTGTGACATATGGGTTTACATTTAAGCTGGTGAGTTTGTCTATGATGCCCGAGTGGGGTATTGTGTCAAAGGCTTTTGCAAGGTCAAGGTAGGCTGTGTGAACTGCCTTACCCTAATCAATGGCCTTAGTGACTGTTTCAAAAAAGTCGACCAAGTTCAAAAGGCAGGATCTGCTCTTGACAAAGCCAAATTGGGTAGGATCCAATGTCTGTAGGTCCCCAATGTCTTTGTTTATGAGTCCCATAATGATCCTCTCCATAGCTTTGCAGACCAGGCTCATCAAGCTTATGGGGCGGTAATTTCCAGGGTCCGTAGAAGCACCGCCTTTGTGAAGTGGGACCACTGTTGCCGTACGCCACTCTTTGGGCAGTATCCTGTAGTAAGGCTAAGATTAAACAGCAGCCTTATGTGTGGGTTTAGTTCCTCTTGGAGTTCATGTAGCACACAGCCCGGGACACTGTCCGGTCCCATTGATGCTGTGTTTTTAGCTTTAGAGAGGGCGGCTCTCACCTGGGCATCTGAGATGTTAGGGAGGCTACACTCTGCTGGGATAGTTATTTCTCCTTTTGGGGAAATTTGCACTGAACCTGTCTGCCAGAATGTTGGCAATGTCAGTGGGTTCAGTGTATTTTGTGTCATTTTGGACTAACTCTGAGCATATCTGGGAGTTTCCACCCAGGTTTCTAACATAGCTAAAGAAGGCCTTGTGATTGTCTTTTGCGATTTTTCTCTCAAAGTTGGCCTTGGATGATTTTATGAGTGATCGTAGTTTTTGCTAGTACTGATCAGAGATGCCTTCCCTTTTAGGGATTTTGCTCTGTCATGTAGTAGCTTCCTCCTCCTGTTGTAAAGTTTGTTTATGGCTGGGGTCCACCAGACCGGGCGCCTGCCTTTGGGGGAATGGGTCTTGGTTTTATTTGGGATTGCATGATCCATGCATTCTTGAAGGTGCCCGTAGAAGGCATTTGCAAAGGATTCAGCAGTGTGGGTTGTGGTTTCCACTGGCCCAGGGGCCTTGAAGGATACCACTTCAGTCTTAAGAAGTGTGAAGTTGGCTTTTGAGAAGTTCTTCACTGTGGTCTTTTGTGCAGAGGGTGGGGGCAGGATGTGGATTTCCAGTGAGATTAATTTATGGTCTGATCTTACCAAATAGGGATATACTTCCGGTGTGGAGCATTTTGTCCCCATGTTTGTGATGATCAGGTCTAGTATATTGTCTCCTCTCGTGGGAATGGTGACTAGTTGTTCCATTGCATTTGAGTTTATGAATTCTAGGAACCTTTGGGCTAGGGTGTTGGGGCTTGAGTAATGTTCCCAGTCTATGTTTGGGTAGTTGAAGTCTCCCAATATGATGGTATTTGGAGAGACATTCATACTCTCCAGTGTCTTCAGGAAGGCTATGTGGGGTTCCTGAGTTTGAGAGGGTGGTCTGTAGCATGCTACAAACTGTAAGGCAGTTTTGCCTGTGGTTAGTTGCACCTGGATGGTCTCCGATGCTTCGTGCGTTGCCACTAACCTGGAGGTGTGGGTATCTTTGATGAATATGGATACCCCCCTCCTTTTGTGGTTCGGTCCAAGTTTTGGGGCCGGAAAGCATGATATGAGGTAAAACCTGATAGTGCTGGGGTGCTCTCAGGAGCCTTGAACCAGGTTTCAGTCACTGCACAGACATCGATGTTCTCCATACTGAGGAGGGCTTCGAGAGCGTGCATCTTGAGGTTTAGACTTCTAGCATTGAGCAGCATTACCCTTAGTTTTTTCCACTTGTGCTTTCTAGGGAGGTAGGTTTGTCATTTGAGCCTTGCCTAAAAAGGCACTATGGGGTGGCAAGAGCCTTGGCCAATATCCGGAAGCCCAGGGTGACAGGTGCAAGCCATCCCTTATGGCAACGTGGCTTGTCAAGCATGTCATCCCAAGCAGACAGACATTGGATCCCCTTAGAATGACACCAGTAATTAAGCCAATTGTTAAAACTGATCATTTTGTCTTTGTACTGTGGCATCATTCTTGGTGAGGGTAAGATGCTGGTCAGGGTCATACCGGCCTGGGCTACATAATCAGAGAGCTCCTCTATGTCTCTTTTCATGTAGTCCAGGGAGGTACGTCTCAGGTCGTTCACACCGGCATGTACAATGACTGAGTCATATTTGTACTTGCTGTGGAGTGACTTGAGCGCTTGTGTTATGTGGCGGATTCTAGCTCCCGACAGGCAGCTTACTGTGACCTTTTCCTTGTTCAGTCTGGTGAGCGGGACGTCAGTGTGTCTGACTATGGAGTCACCTATTACAAGTGTGAATGGCATGTTGTTTGGCCTTAAGGGCTGTGACTATTTAGCACACTGACTTTGTGAGCTATGTATTGCATGTGCTATGTCTTGAGGTGGCGGTTGCTTGGGTGTCTGCTTTGTTGGAGGCCTCTGTTGTTTTGGTAGATTTTTAATCAGTGCCTCCGAGTATGTTTTTGTGTGTTTATGTGTTTGGTTTGCAGTTGTGATAGTTCTATGTGAGACCGGGTTTGTGGTGTGTGTGGTTACCTTCTCCTCCTGACTGGTCTTGCCAGTACTGAATTGAGAGAGCTCAGCCTCCAGTTTGGCTATATAGTTGCATATCTCGCATATATTTGTATTTGTTGGGAGGAGGAGAGGGTTGTCTGTGTACATGAGGCAATTGTAACATTGCCTCAAGATTCCCAGATTCACCAGCTGAACAGGAGAGGACGCCAGCAACTGACCCTTCGACATGCTAGAAATAGTGAAAAAGATTGCTGTGTAACTGAGTCAGAAAGGACCTATAGGGAAATGGGTACTCAAGGAAATTTAGGTGAATGAAGTACTTTCTTTTGTTTGAGTGCTTTACCTGTATAAAAAATGCTTTAGGAGCAAGTGCTGAGCTTTTCAGATAGAGTATAGGCAGTTTAGATTGCAAGTAGAACAGTTCTAAGGGAAAAATTGAAGAGCAGACTTTACGGAGCCAGAAATAGTTTAAACTTGATTAACCGGCGCTGCCCTATGCTGCTCTATGAGCAACTTCACGCTAAAACGCACTAAAGCGTGCAAAAGCGGGCTTTATAGCAGGGGGTTGAAAAGAGCCAGGAATTGACCCAAAATGGCCAGTAAACTACAAGTTGCTGGGCTGGAACCAATCCTCTAGGGACAAATAGATTGCTCAGTGCTCCCCACTCCCACTGGTGAACAAAGAAGCTTCCTCTTATCCAAATAAGGATATGGATAGCACAGGAACTAAGACAAAGCCCAGAGATCAGCAAAATCTATAGACTGGACTATTCTAGTTCAGAAAAGCGGGAAAACAAGGATATTTTTTTGTTTTTTTTTTTTTTTTTTACAGAGAAAGGAGAAAAAGATACAGTAACAAAAACAGTAAATGCTATAAAATGGCTAGCGCACTTGAGTGAGTTAGCCTAACAATTAAATTAATAAAGTGCTAACAGTATAAATTCAACACAAGTACAGTAGAAACAATATGCAGAGCTGTTTTTTTAAGCGAAATGCAGTCGAGATGCAGTGATTTAAGTGAAAGCCAGAAAAAATAATTATAAATCCAGGAAAGTCACTCTTTCACTCTCTGCTGCTTGTAGAACTCTGCAGGACACCACGAGGAGCTGTGCTGAGTCTTTTACAAGTGAAAAAGCGCGCAAAAGCGGGCTTTATAGCAGGGGGTTGAAAAGAGCCAGGAACTGACCCAAAATGGCCAATAAACTACAAGTTGCTGGGCTGGAACCAATCCTCTAGGGACAAATAGGTTGCTCAGTGCTCCCCACTCCCACTGGTGAACAAAGAAGCTTCCTCTTATCCAAATAAGGATATGGATAGCACAGGAACTAAGACAAAGCCCAGAGATCAGCAAAATCTGAAGACTGGACTATTCTAGTTCAGAAATGCGGGAAAACAAGGATTTTTTTTGTTTTTTTTTTTTACAGAGAAAGGAGAAAAAGATACAGTAACAAACAGTAAATGCTATAAAACGGCTAGCGTACTTGAGTGAGTTAGCCTAACACTTAAATTAAACAAAAAATAACTTTTTAAAGTGCTAACAGTATAAATTCAACACAAGTACAGTAGAAACAATATGCAGAGCTGTTTTTTAAGCGAAATGCAGTCGAGATGCAGTAATTTAAGTGAAAGCCAGAAAAAATACTTATAAATCCAGGAAAGTCACTCTTTCACTCTCTGCTGCTTGTAGAACTCTGCAGGACACCACGAGGAGCTGTGCTGAGTCTTTCTTCCCAAAGTAGCGTCAGTTAGTAACCTTAACCAATCCATTGAATTACCAGTGTTTTTTTCTCAGTTCTCGAACAAGGCAGAATTCAAATTTCATCAGTTGGATGTGCACAGACAATTACGATTTTATCTGCACAGAACAAAGGACCTCTGAAAATCTGATCAGTTGTTTGTTTCATTTTCGGAAAACAGAATTGGGTCTCCTGTTTCCAAAGTCACGTTGTCTAGGTGGATCTCCAGTTGTATTTCTTTCATTTATACTTCAGGGGGAAGAGGTTTACCGTTCCAAGTGAAGGCTCACTGTACCCGGTCTGTATCTACATGTACAGCATTTCAGGCCAGATTGTCTATGGATGATATTTGTGCTGCGGCTACTTGGGCATCTCCTCACACCTTTGTTACTCATTACAAGTTAGATGTGGTATCTAGAGGCAGGTTTTCCTTTGGTTCCACAGTGCTCAGGAGTATATTCCACTGAGCCGCCCAGGATTTAGGTGATGGGGACGCTGTCCCACGGGTAAGAATGTAGGCGATATTGGACTACATAACATCAAGAAGTTATGTACTCACCATAACGTTCGATGTATGTAGTCCATCTCACCTCACATTCTTACTTACCCCCCCCCCCCACCTTCCCCCATCCTGGAGGATCTGGAAGTTAGGCCTGGTTTCAGAATTCCCTTCTTTCTTGGTTTGTTCTTCCTTCCTTAGGCGTTGTTATGCATGGAGAGTGAGTGCTGGTACTCGCAGCAAACTAGATCTGGGGATAGAGAGCAGTGCAGCAATGGATGCCATCTTATCCCAGCCAATTGAAAGACTTCGAGCTAAAGTATGGCCGAGTCGGAGCCGACATTTGGCTCCGAATCCCACGAGTAAGAATGTGAGGCGAGCTGGACTACATACATCGAACGTTATGGTGAGTGCATAACTTCTTGATTTTCAGCATGTTGACAAGCAAATGGGGGAGCCCAGATATAGACCTGTTTTCCGCCCCCCAAAACTGTCAGTTGGACAAATTCTGCACAAGGACTCCCCACAAACAAGCTTGGAAAGTGGATGCTCTGTCCTTCAGCTGAAAAAAACTATCAGTTTATGCCTTTCCTCCTCTGCCTCTGCTCTCCAAAGTACTACTAAAGATAAAACAAGACAAACCAATGACGATTTTGATTTACCAGGCTGGCCATGCCAACACTGGTGTACCCCCTCTTGCTCAGTGTGTCACTGTTGGCCCCATGGCATCTGCCACAGACTCCTACTCTATTGTCTCAGCAGGAGAACCAAATTCTGCACCCACAACTTCAAACACTGAATCTAGCAGCCTGGCTAATTACATAATTTCTTCTTTAACATCCCTCACTAAACCAGTGATGGATATCATTTTAGAGGCAAGGCGGCCTAGTACTAGAAAGTCTTGCACTGAAAAATGGAAAAGATTCTGTGCCTGGAACCAGTCTCAAGGGATGAGCACAACAGTGCCAAATTTACCTCAGATTTTACAAAACTTAACTGAGATGCTTCATAAGGGCCGGTCTTTTTCCTCCATCAAAATTCACACCTCAGCCATCTCAGCTCATTATAACACAGAACCACCCCTCTTCTCTCGTCCACTGCTTAAGCAGTTCCTCAGAGGGGCCAAAAATCTACGACCACCCAGGAGAGCTCTATCTCGAGCCTGGGACCTCAATTTTGTATTGGAAAAGCTCACCCTTCCTCCTTTTGTGCCAGCTGCCACTGCGGACTTAAAATTCCTTTCTCGGAAAACAGCTTTCCTTTTAGCAATCACTTCAGCAAGAAGAGTATCTGAATTAGAGGCTCTCATGGTAGTGGAGCCTTTCATCATCTTTCATGCGGACAGGGTGTCCCTCAGGACCAATCCCTCCTTCATGCCCATGGAGGTATCCAGTGTGGCCCTTAATCAGTCCATACATTTGCCAACCTTCTTCCCTAATCCACAGAACAAAGGGGAACGGATTCTGCACTCCTTAGACATGCACAGACAACTTAGACAGAACTAAACCTCAAAGGAAATCTGATCAACTGCTGGTGGCATTTGCTGCAGTGGCAGAGGGGAAGGCTATTTCAAAGCAAACTGTTTCCAAATGGATAGGCCATTGCATTCATTTCTGCTACAAACACCATGGAAAACCTATCCCACAGGGGATCAGACCCCACTCTACCAGGGCTGCATCTACCTCTACAGCCTTTCCCAGAGGCGCCCCTACCAGAGACATCCTAGAAGCTGCTACCTGGAGTTCTGTGCATACTTTCACCAAGCATTACCATCTGCCAATTTTCTCTAAATCCACAGCTGGCTTTGCCGCTGCGGTCTTGCAGGGCCTTTTAGCTAGTCCTAATTCTAGTTAAATTCCTCCTCCCATCCTTCGCTTTGGGAATCTACCTAAAAGTGATGACTGCAACAGTGAAACATGAAGAACATAGCACAGTTGTGTACACTTACCATAAATGTCATGTTCGAGTGTATTCACTGTTGCAGTCCTGGTTACCCTCCCTCCAGCCCTCTTCTTTTTCTTGGATATACCTCTACTTTCCTTTGCTATCTTCAAAAGCTTTTTGGTGTATTTGCTTTTCTGTTGGAGGTATTATCTTGTATATTTATATATTTAATTGCTTCCATCAAGGGGGCACCTGACATCTGGGGCAATAAAAACTGATGTAATGGCATCAGCTGCATGTTTTATACCCCTGACGACCTGACGTCATGGAAGAAGGGACAGCAACTGATGCAGGACCCAAGACTTTGTTAATCAGGCTGACTGAAGGCTACTGCAAGCAGATAACCCAAAAGTGATGACTGCAACAGTGAATACACTCGAACATCTACATGTATGGTAAGTGTACACAAATGTACTTTCTCACCCTGCTTTTCTACCAAACTTTTTCTTCAAGCGTTAAGCTCAATGGCAGCATCCATAGTACTAGTTCCATAATCATGTTACTTTATGTGTGTTCTTCAGTGGACCCTCTCTGCTTAATGGTCTGTTCTTTGAAAGCACTTGTCCTTTCCAGTCAAACTTGCTCAGATATGCAAAAATCACATTTGTTGGTGGATGAAGTCAGACAACATTTATCAAGGTCAGTCTTTCGTTCTATCTCCCCCGATGGCCAATGTGACCATGGACACCACCTAACTGCGGTGTGGGGGGGCATTACTTGGGAGGGACTGTCCAAAGCACTTTGTCACCCCCAGGAGACCAATTTGCATATCAGTGACCTGGGATGAGGGCAGTCCTTTTAGCATTACCGGCATTTCAAGATGCTTTTTCTCTTGGGACCATTATAGTTCAGACCAACAACATGTCTGTAGTCTGGTACATCAACAAACAAGGGGGAAACTCTATCTTACCCTTTGTTTTGAAAAGTTATGAGTGTAGCAATGGGCGATCTCTTCCAACTGCTTTCTAGTAGCAATGCATATTCCAGGGAAATCCAACGTACTGGTGGACAAACTCATCAGGTCCATCCTCTTGCCTCATGAGTGGTCTCTCAATCAGTCAGTGGCAAAGAAAATTTCTGCCATTGGGGCCAACTATACTGTGAGCTTTTTGCATCTTCCCACTACAAGTGCAGCAGGTATTTTAACCTTTAATGCTCTAGTCCATGTTTGGCCCTCCGATCTCTTTTATGTGTATCCCCCAGTACCTCTTATTCCAAAGTTACTATAGAAAGCCAGTCAGTTAAAGAACTCTGTCATCCTCATTGCCCATTTTTGGCCTCATCAGGTGTGGTTCCCCTTTCCCTGGTCTCATTTTTGCTATCTTTCTTGGATACTGGACCCAAGTCCAGACCTTCTGCCACATCACTCAGGGATGAAACATCCCAGTATTCCAGCCCTAAAGCTCACCACATGGTTTCTCCAGTTCCATTAACAGACAGACACCCCAGGCTATCTTCACCAGTACACACCATTCTTTTATCCTCACAAAAAAGCTCCACCAGAAGAATCTACAAAAGCAAATGGAAAAGATTTTCATTTGGGACTCTGAAGAATAACATTGATCCTTTCATTGCTCCTGTCTCTGCTGCACTAGACTTGTTAGCTTTCCTCTTTAAAGAAGGTAATAGTTTTTACACAATCAGAGTACAATTAGCAGCCATATCTAATTTTCATTCAGGGGAAAATAAGGCACCTTCCTGCTTAGACCTGCAGTGAAAGATCCATCACCTCCCTAAGATTTAACAATAGTAAGGCAAGGCTTGACTCAAAAACCCTTTGAACCTTCAGCGAAAAATGACTTAAAGTATCTGTCTTGGAAAACAGCCTTTTTAGTGGTTATTACTTCAACTGAAAGGATTTCTGAACTCCAGGCTGTTTCATCAAAGGCTCCCTACATTATTTTTCATAAAGGCAGTTCCCTTATGAACCAATCCATCTTTCCTACTAAAGTGACTTCTGAATTTAATATTAACCAAACCATTAATTTACCACTGTTTTTCTCAAGAATTTTCAAAGGAGAATACATGCTACATCTTTTGGATGTGCATAGACAATTCTGTGTCTACTTGCACGGAACAAAAGAATTCAGATAAAAACAGACCAGTTGTTTGTCTCTCTTTCACACAGTACACTGGGATCTCCAATTTCTAAAGTCACATTGGCCAAATGGATAACTAACTACATTTCCTGGATCTGTTCTCAGCAAGACCTTTCTCTACCAAAAGCTCCCCATTCAACTAGATCAATGGCCACTTCATCTGCTTTTTAGTCAAGAGCTTCTATCAGTGGTAAATGAGCAGAAGCCATATGGTCCAATGCTCATACATTTGTTACTCATTACAAATTGGACTTAATTTCCAGAAGCAGAGCTGCCTTTGGTTCAGCAGTTCTCCGGAATATCCTTCCATGAGGGCCATCCAAGATTTACATAACTGGGGACTCTGTCCCTTACATTGAGGAAGAATAAAAAGGGCAACATCAGATGTAAAAGTTATGTACTCACCTTTACTAGACATCCATGTCTGTTCTCATTGTTCCTCAACACTCCCCTCCCTACTTTCCCCTTGCTGTCAGCTTTTGTAGCGTCCTGATGGATTTTGCGTTGAATTGTTTATGTTGGAACCTACAGTTCCGGGTTTGAGCCCTGCTCTATTTTCTGTGCTCTTTTTCTAATACTCATTGAATGCAAAATGGCAGCAAATTCAACCTGAGGTATTGGAGATGGACTAGGTCATTATAGGTAGAGGGAGGAGCTCAAGAGTTGGATCCAAATCTGTAGTTTGCGGTCATGTTGGATCTGATGATCAGGTCTGTAACCCATAAGCTGAGGAAGAATAAAAATGGGCAACACAGATGCCTAGTTATGGTGAGTACATAACTTTTATTTGTAGTCTTTAACTATGGTTCAGCACATGACTAGGTGCATTGTTTCCTTTTGTGGGAGTCCTGACAGGATGAGACACTTGGAGTTCTGTTGAAATGGAATGTTAGAAAGAAACTAAGGAAATATGTGGAAAAACTACTCTGAAGGTTTTTGATAATATGGAAACCATTTATGAGCATTAGTGTTAAGGTGCAGGTGATTGAGGTTTTTGGCCTCGCTGGATGTTCCGACTGAAATCACCGTTGCAGTATTGCTGAGAAATGGACCGTCACCACTCACATCCAGCCGGGGTACCAAAGCTCTACCTTCCTTAGGTCATACATCCAATGTATGACCCCTGTTCGTATGTGTTAGGTTATAAAGGCAGGCATACAAGTGTGGATCCTCAGGCTATCGCGCCACAAGCCCAAACACAGATCACGTATTCGCCGGACGATTCGCTGTTTGTTTGTTGGTACGTTTGCTTTGTTTATTTCATCCAGCTAACCCTACGTGCCCTGTTGGGGAACCTTCTTTTCTTACTTTACATTTTGTTTGAAAGTTGTAGATGTCAGCTGGAAGGGGCGTGTGTGTGTGTGTGTGTGTGTGTGTGTGCGTGTTCTACTCTTAACACCTTCCTCAAGACCCAGCGTCTTAAACTCCTGGCCAAGTCCAAGATGGCTTACTCCACATCCTCGTATGTCTCTACTGCCAAAGAAAAAGCTTAAGGGGCCTCAAACAGCAGTCCAGCGTTTCAGACAACGCACCCGCTCAGGTTTCAGAACCTGTGGTTTTTCAGGTTGGTATGACTTCTGAAGCCTTGCAGACTGCCAATACATCCAAGGAACTGCACCTAATTATTTCAGAAGGGCCACACAGTGTCCAGCAAGTTTTAGTTAGGGAAGAGATCCCAAGCCCTCTAATAGAGGGCAGACAGGGTTCAAAACCTCCCTGCCTCATCCAGGTGGATGTCATACCTAGAAGGAAAAAAACAAAAGATTAAGCATGTGGCCTCTCCGTCAGTAGTTAGGGAGAAAGAGTGGTTGAGTCTTTTGCAAGGGTTGTTCAAAGCAATTATGTCCTTAAAACCTCCCTCCTTTGTGTCTCCCCTACCACAAGCTACCCCATAAAACCCACCTTGGTTTCCTCCTCTTCTGTTGAGGAGCAGGATGGTGACTTGGCCCATTCTCTAGACTATTTCTCTCAGATGCTTTCCCCAGGACAAGTCTCCTCCAATGAATGGGTCTCTTTCATGTGATTCACCTATTGAGGAAGCTTCCTTTGGTGAGAACAAACAGAACATGATGAAATATTTTAATTGGCAATCTACTCAGATCTCTGATGTCCAGAAGAAGCATTACTTCCTGTTGGCAATAAGTACCCCTACCCCTTTTCTGGTTCCTCGTGTCCTTAAGGCTTTCCAGGATGCTTTTCATCCACCTCTTTTGCAGCTGACTGAAAACCTCTGATTGGAAGGTAAAGATCTTTTGGCAGCTCGGTGATTTTATGTGGGGAATGGTGGTAGGGAGGTGGGTGGGGTGTTAAGACGGGTAACTGTATAAAGTGAATGTTGAATTGGTTAGCAATACTATTTGTTAGGTTAGTTAAACATGGGGTGGGCTGTAATGATAGATCTGGGTTTAGGAGATGATTTATGGCCGGACAGAAGGCTTTAGGGTTCTTTTGGTTCTCAGTATGTAGTCTAGTATTGTAGCTTTCCAGTTCTGATCTTGCATTTGTTAGCATTTCTTAGTACTTTGTATTATTGAAGAGTGGATATAGTACTGTACTTCCTCCATGTTTTCCATGCATTATCCCTTTAGTGTCTTTAGACAGCCAGGGAGTAGGGTTAGTCCTGATTATTTTTGTTGTAGTGGAAGTGTGACTATTTAGTTTATTCCTGAATGTAGAGTTAGACAGGGCTATGTCTTCAACCAGGTGTAAAGTTTATAGTACCTTCTTGGTTGACTGCTTTCAGGTTGGAGATAACTGAATCAGGAGAGATTACAGGCTTTATTATAATATTTTATAGGAGTGTTGCTCCTTATTTTTTTTAATTTGTTCAAATTTTTTGGGTTTCTGATACCATGACAGGAATGGATCCTATTCCTAAGTCAAAGCACGATTAAAGTTCATGAAACTTTAGTATTGTTTCAATCTTTGATGTCAGCCAGAAGTGCTCTTTGCAGCACCTGCAGTGTGCCCAGTAATGACTCCTTCTGCAGTTTGTAAGAAGTTACATGTATTGATAACATATCTAAATACGATTGTAGATTCTTTTTTTTATAAGGCCTTTGCTCCTACTAATATTGGAACTGTCGGGGTATCTTCCATATTGCTCTCGTTTCTGCCTGTAAATCGTGATATTTTATAGCTTTGTCTCTCTCTCTCTCTCTACGCCAGACACCATAGTTGCTAGGTGTAGCGATTTCAGTAATCAGTGCTACATTTTGTCTTTTCATGGACCACTGTATCTGGTTTTCTCGCATCTATCTTTTAAACTATTGGTAATGGGTGATCCCATGTGATGTATACTTCATTTTCTGTGATACTTTGTGGTTCATGTTTCCAATGTTTTTCAGCCACTTCAATACCATAATGTTTGCACAATCCCCAGTGCAACAGCCTCTGCCATATTATTGTGCCTTTCAGATGTTCTTCGTGTTTCACTGTTGCAGTCGTCTCACTTTATTATCCCAGGGGTAGCCCTCAGTCGGCCCGAATGCCAGAGGCTTAGTATTTCTGTGTCGGTTGCTGTCGCTCCAGGACTGACATCAGGTAGTCAGTGATATAAAATCAGGCAGCTGATGCCATTACATCAGTCTTTCTTGCCGAGGAGCCTGAAGCAGAAGCAGTTCGCATGAGTGCCGGTCGGCCGCTACCTGAGTTTTCGTTTCCGAAATTGAAGTTGAACTCGTCTAAAGCTAAGTACCCCATTGGGGATCCTTTTTTCTTGCTCTAACCGATGTCAGAAAAAAGTTAACAATTGTCTCACCTGTAGAAAGCCAATACTACACCGAGATTTCCATTCTTACTGCGTCACCTGTTTAGGCCCAGACCACGACGTTCCTTGCTATCGTTTTTGTGCTTTGTTCACCGCCAGAACTATATGTCGTCGGCCCTCATCGTAGCTAAATACTTTTGCTCTCTATCTCCGTATTTCGAAATGGCTTCTGTAAGCCATCTGACTACCGATCTTCTGAAAAAATGTAAGGATAAAGACAGAGACAGACTGCACAGGTCCAAAACTGCTGACGACGTGTCCGTTAAGCTAGTCGCCAGTACTCAGTGATATGCTTTCACAGCCCCTGATGCCCGCTTCTATGGATTCGCAGACTGCTACCTTGAGTCATTCGGAGTCCGGTATGACTCTTCTTTGATTAAGGATCCTGCGGATGTCTCTACCTTGGATGGGTCTGGAGCCACTGAGCAGGCACCAGCTTCTGAGGAAGTTATTTGCACTACCGATGTTCGACACAAACAGACTTCTTTCGTGTCTTCAGTTCTTTCTAAAAACTACCGTGTTTCTAAGGCCCAGGGTACGAACTACGCCTAAAAAAACGAAGACCCGAACTCAAGCATCTGCTTCCATGCCTCAATCTCCAATGCTTAAAATGGTGGAAGACCTTTTCATGCTTATTAGGGGAAGCCAGCCTACCCCTTCTAAAAGAAAGAGATTTGTCCCCAGCAGCTTTATCTGATCAGGAGTCCGACGACTCTGGGAGGTGTCTGAATATGAAGACATGCCCTTGTCTGCTTTTGAGGATTCAGATGCAGAGGAATCCATTCCTTCTGCCTCTCCTCCAGAGGATTTTTCTTTTGGTGAAACCCTACATACTTTGAGAGAACATTTCCATTGGGAATGTCAGGATTATGCTCAGTCCAAAAAGAGACTCGGCGCATTTTTAGATTTACCACAGCACAGACTGTTAGCTATTCCTCCTGTCCTGGATGTTGTGGATGATGTTTTCATGGAATCCAGTTTAACTCCTGACACACTACCACCTGCTCCCAGGAAACCTGACAGGTATTAGAGAGTCCCTGACTCACACAAATTTATTTTCAAAAAACCTACTGCGGACCCAGAGGTCATCTTCCACAGACCTAAAGGAATAAAAGCAACCACAGCCAAGAATCCCAACTCTTCGGACAGGGATTTCAGAGCTCTAGACAGATGGGGTAAAAAAGTATACACCTCTGCAACTCTTGCCATTAGAGCACTAAATTATCAGTTCCACGTATTGAAATACCAGCAACATACAGTGGAACTCCTTAAACAAAAATTATCTACCTTTCCAGCTTGTGCATTAAATAAAGAATTACAGGAGCTTATGATTTCTGCAAACCAAGTTGCTAAGCACACCTTACAATGTGGCTTTGATGCCCTAGAAGCATCCTACAGGGCAGCAGTCACAGGTTCTGCACTTTAGAAGTCATGGCTTAAGGAACAGACCTTGCCAGACCATGTCAGATCAAAACTATTGGAAGCACTATTGCACAAAGACCATTTGTTTGGCACCAAGGCAAAAAAAGATGGAAGAAAAAGCTAAATCTTTGCAGACAGCTACACTTCTTGCAAGTCCAGCCTCCGAGGTTCAGTAGGCATTGCCCCTCCAAGCACTGGTCCTTTCCAGCCCCCTCAAGGCCAGCTCAGACAAGACCTAGGGGAAGCAGACCCCCCCCCCTGACAGCAGTCCCAGGGAATGCAGAGATCTAAGCAATGGAGTTCCTCCACTTCAAAAACAGGGAGTGCTAAGCCACCCCCTTATCGCAATGACTTTACAACTCCACCCCTTACCTCTGCCCACCTGCTTGTACACCTCGGAGAAATACTCTCCTCCCATGCAAAAAACTGGGCTTCCATCACCAACGTCCGATGGGTCCTCAACATAGTGTCCCAGGGATGCAAATTTTATTTACGCACACTACCAACCCCAAAAGGGTTCCCAGATCTTCCTCCAAACCACTGGGCAGAGGCCCAAAACCAAATCCATTCCCTGCTCTCCATGCTGGCAATACAGCCTATTCCTGCAGACTAGATAGGCCAAGGTTTCTATTCCAGGCTTTTTCTGGTACCCATAAAAAGGGCACCTGGCACCCAGTCCTCGATCTGTCAATTCTAAACACCTTCCTGGTGATACCAAAATTCAAAATGCTCACCCTCCAGCAGCTTCTTCCTGTGCTATCCAAGGATGCTTGGTTAGCCACCCTAGACCTAAAAGAGGCCTATCTACACATCCCAATCAGGGATGCTTGCAGGAAATATCTATGTTTCAGGGCAGGATCTATGCACTTTCAGTTCTCTGAGCTTCCCTTTGGCTTATCCACTGCTCCTACAGTTTTCACTAAATGCCTGACTCCTGCCATTGCTTTTTGCAGACAAAGAAATATTCAAATTTATCCCTACTTAGATGACTGCCTGTTTCAGGCAGACAGTCAGGAAAAGCTGTTACAGCACCTGACCTTTGTAAAGGACCGACTGACCTCGCTGGGGTACACTATAAATGAAAAGAAATCCAAACTAGTCCCCACTCAAAAAATTGTATTCCTGGGAGCAAGCCTGGACACAGCATCCCAGATGGCATTCTTTACTCCAGAAAAACAAGCCTATCTGACAGGCTACTTCTGTCACCTAACCACCAGAACCCAGTTATCCGCAAGGAAAATCCTCCAAGCTCTAGGGTTCATGGCATCCTGCATTTTACTTGTTCCATATGCCAGACTGCATATGAGGAAACTTCAGTGGTACTTAAAAAGCCTTTAGTGTTAACACTCTCCGGACCTGGAAACTATCATACCTATGATACCTTGTCTAAGGAAAGATTTTCCTTAGTGGGCAGCAGCATGCAACCACAATAAGGTCCTTCCCTTTTCACAACCCCACACTGCCCAGACCCTAACCACAGATGCATCAGATTATGCCTGGGTTGCACACCTGGACTGCAGGTGCATTCAGGGCCATTGGAGCCCAAATCAAATGCATCTGAACATTAGCTGTTCACCACGCTCTGACAGCTTTCACAACCCTACCCTCCATGGGGCCTCTACTTATCAAAACAGACAACATCACAGTGATGTGGTACATCAACAAACAGGGAGGAACTCACTCCTATCCCCTCTGCAGGCTAGCCATGACCCTTTGGCACATGGTTTCAGCCATGCAAATTCACCTGCTAGCACAATTCCTGCCAGGCTCCCAAAACTCTCTGGCAGACAACTTGAGCATATACCTCCTAGACCCACACGAGTGGCAGCTAGACAACAGCACCTTCAACCTTGTAACCCAGAAATGGGGTACCCCGAAGGTGGACCTATTTGCCTCCCACAACAGTTAACAGCTCAGCAAATTCTGCACCAGGGAACCTCACAGCAAGAGCTGGAAAGTGAATGCCCTATCCTTCCAATGGGTAAACCTCTCGATCTATGTATTTTTCTCTCTACCTCTACTCACAAGGGTACTACTCAAAATAAGGGAGGAAAAACCAAGAGCAGTCTTGCCCCAGACTGGCTACGCCATCATTGGTACCCACTGCTGCGCAGTCTGTCACCCCTCCCTCCATGGAACCTACCTCAGATCCCAAATCTCCTGACCCAGCAGAATGGAGAATTCATGCATCCACAATTGCAGACCCTGAACCTGGCAGCCTTACTTATTCCCTGACCTCTTCTCCAGTTGCCAGCCTAAGCAAGCAAGTCCTGGACGTTATACGTGAGGCCAGACACCCCAGCACTAGAAAATCCTATGCTGACAAGTGGAAAAAGGTATTGTACCTGGATCCAGGCTAAAGGAGGTGATGCAGCACAGCCCTCCCTACCTCTCATCCTGGATTACCTAGCAGACCTACTTCACAGGGGCCTGTCCTTCTCTTCTATTAAAATTCATGCCTCTGCCATCTCTGCCCATTACAGCACAGAGCCACCTCTCTTTTCTTACCCACTCATGAAATGGTACCTAAGAGGGGCTAACAATTTCAGGCCACCCAGAAGAGCTCCTACCCCAGTTTGGGACCTTAACTTTGTGTTGGAAAAGCTCACACTACCCCCCTTTGAGCCTGCAGCTTCAGCAGAGTTAAAATGCCTCTCTTGGAAAACAGCCTCGCTTCACTTCATCTAGAAGAGTTTCAGAGCTACAAGCACTCATGGCTATGGAGCCTTTCATTTTTCATGCTGACAGGGTCTCAGGACTAACCCAACTTTCATGGCTAAAGTGGTGTCCAGTGTGGCTCTCAACCAATCATTTAATTTGCCCACCTTTTTCCCTAACCCTCAAAATAAGGGGGAAAGGATCCTACACTCTCTAGATGTGCACTGACAGCTCAGATTCTGCCTGGATAGGACTAAGCCCTTTAGGAAAACTGACCAATTGCTAGTCAGTTTTGCAGCAGGGGTGGAGGGCAAGGCCATAACCAAACAAACCATCTCCAAATGGATAGCACACTGTATCCATTTCTGTTACAAACACCATGGGAAATCACCCCCACAGGGGGTCAGGACACATTCCACAAGGGCAACCTCCACCTCTGCAGCTTTTCTCAGAGGGTTCCATACCAGGGACATCCTGGAGGCTGCAACATGGAGTTCTGTTCATAAGTTCACCAAGCATTACCACCTGCCTATCTTTTCCAAATCCAGGGCAGGCTTTGCAACCACAGTCTTGCAGGCATACTAGCCAGGCCCAACTCTTCTTGACTGCCTCCATCTTTTACTTCAGCTTTGGGAATCAACCCAAGTGTGATGGCTGCAACAGTGAAACACGAAGAACATAGTGCAGTTGTGTACACTTACCATAAATGTAGATGTTCGAGTATATTCACTGTTGCTGTCCTGGTTTCCCACCCTCCATCCCCGTTGTCTCTCTCACTCTTCCTCGCTCTCTACAAGGATTTTTGGTATTTACTTTCTACTGGTGGTGGTCTTCCACCATAACCTAGTTCCCTATTTGAGGGCTCCTGACATTTAGGGCAAGAAAAACTGATGTAATGGCGCTAGCTGCCTGATTTTATACCACTGATGGCCTGACGTCAGTCCTGGAGCGACAGCAACCGATACAGAAATACTATGCCTCTGGTATTCGGGCCGACTGAGGGCTACCCCTGGCAGGATAACCCAAGTGTGATGACTGCAACAATGAATACACTCGAACATCTACATTTATGGTAAGTATACACAACTGTACTTAATTCTTCTTCCATTAATATGTCACAACCAGCAACAAGGTGTGCGACTGTTTACAATTCTGTTTTATAAAACCTACATTTGTCTGTTTCTCCCACTTGATGTTCTTCGTGTTTCACTGTTGCAGTCATTACATTTGCATAATCTGCTGGCAGGTTGCCCTCAGTTGGCCTGAATTCCAAAGTCTTGGGTCCTGCGTCGGTTGCTGTCTCCTCTTCCATGACGTCAGGTCGTCAGGGGTATAAAACATGCAGCCGATGCCATTTTCTTTAGTCTTTTTTGCTGCGCGGTGCCCAAAGCAGAAGCATTTCGCAAGTGCCGGTTAGCCAACAACTGAAATACTTGGCATTTGAGTTTCCAAACCGAAGTCTTCAATAAAGCTAAGTACCCCATTGGGGAAACTTTTTTCTTGCTTTTTACCGATGTCAGAAAAAGTTAATAATTGTATTACTTGTGGGAAGCAAATACCTCATAAGGATTTCCATTTATACTGTATTCCTTGCCTAGGCCCTGATCACAACTTGCCTGGCTGTCGGTTTTGTGCTAGATTTAACCAACGTGCTATTAAGTGTCGGTATATTTTTGCATCTAAGTATTTTGGAACTACCCAGAGATGTCGTCAGATAGCAATCCGACTACCGGAGTAAATAAAAAGCGCAAAGAAAAGTACAGAGAAAGGCAGTCGAGATCCAAAACTGACGACGAAGCTTCTCCTAAGCCAATCGCCGGTTCGCCGGTGACTCAGTGAGGCGCTTTCGCAGCCCCTGATACCCGCTACCTGTGAGTCGCAGGCCTCTACCGACACCCATGTGGAGTCTGGCATGCCACAAGATACTCAAGGTATTGGACCGATGGATGGGTCAGGAGCCGCTGAGCAGGCACCGGCTTTTGAGCATGCATTCAGACCTCAACATTTTTATATCAAACCGACGAAAGCTGCTAAACCAAAGGCAAAGACACCTTATAAAACTAAAAAACGACGCCTGAGCCACGTGCACAGGCCTCTATTCCTAAAAAACAGATGATCAAAATGGCTGAAGACCTTATTACCTTGATCAGGGGTACCCATCCCCCTCCAGATAAGAGGCCTAGGCAAGACACTGACTATGAATCTTCAGATCAGGTTTCTATTTCTTCTGATTCCTCTTCTGATCAGGAATTATCTTTACCTTCCTATGAGGATTCTGATGCTAAGGAGTGTATTCCATCTACATCTCCTCCTGAGGATTATTCATTTGGAGAAACCTTGCATACTTTGAGGGAGCATTTTCACTGGGAGAGTCAAGACTTCTCAGAATCAAAAAAGAGGCTCCGGGATTTCCTTCTTCTCCCTCAGCACAAGCCTTTAGCCATTCCTCCTGTGTTGGATATTGTGGATGATGTTTTTTCAGAGTCAAGCCTGACCCCTGACTCTCTACCTCCGGCTCCCAGTAAGCCTGACAGGTATTACAGGGTCCCTGACTCTCATTAATTTTTATTTAGAAACCCTGCTGCTGATCCTGAAACTATTTCACAGGATCCAAAGGGAGTTAAGGCCTCAACAGCAAAAAACCCTACCCCCTCTGACAGAGATTCCAGGGCACTGGACAGATGGGGAAAAAAGGTTTATACATCTGCAACCTTGGCAATTAGGGCCTTAAATTGTCAATTTCATATGCTTAAGTACCAACAACATGTTATGGGATTGCTGAAACAGAAAATGATGTTGATTTCAGAATGTGCAGAAAATAAGGAATTGCAGGAGTTATTGCATGCAGCTGAACAAGTTGGAAAGCATACTTTGCAATGTGGTTTTGATTCTTTAGAGGCCTCCTGCAGGGCCACAGTTACTGGATCTGTGATTAGGAGGCATGCCTGGTTAAAGGAACAACATTTGCCTGATCATGTTAAAGCTAAATTACTAGATGCACCTTTACAGCATGATTCTCTGTTTGGTATTAAGGCAGAAGAGGTTTTAAAGAAAATGAAAGACCAAGCTAAGTCAATGCAAACTGTTAAAGATTTCTTACAAGTGCAGCCACCTAGATTCAGTAGACACTGGCCTACACAAAATTGGTCCTTTCCTGTGTCAGACAGAGCTCAAAGGGGCAAATCCAGATGCCACAAGGGTTCCAGGTATCAGGCTCAGGAATCTTACAGGTCAAATCATGGGGTGCATCCACCTCCAAATCTGGAGGGGATAAAGCGCAAACCTACAGAAAGCAATCCCAATGACTTCCCTCTGCCTCCACCAAGCACTTATCTTTTGGCAGCACCCATAGGGGGAAAATTAGCACTTTTTGCTCAAAATTGGCAGTTAATAACCCAGGACAAGTGGGTACTGAACATCGTATCACAGGGATGCAGATTCCATTTCCACACTCTGCCAATGGCAAACGGTTGGCCAGACCTGCCAAAAAAACAATGGGCAGAGGCACAGGAAACAGGTTACGTCCCTCATGGATATGAGGGCCATTCAGTCAGTACCAGAACAGGAAAAAGGACAAGGTTTTTACTCAAGGCTGTTCTTTTTACCCAGAAAGGACAAGGCCTGGCAGCCAATACTGGATTTATCGATTTTGAACACATACCTGGACATTCCAAAATTCAGAATGCTCGCTTTGCAACAGCTTCTGCCCATGCTAGGCAAGAATGCTTGGCTGGTGACTTTAGACTATACCTGCATGTCCCAATAAGACAGACGTGTAGAAGATACCTCAGATTCAAGGCTGGCTTAATGCTTTACCAATTCTCTGCACTCCCCTTTGGCTTATCTACTGCGCCCAGGGTCTTTACAATGTGCCTGGCACCAGTAATTGCATTTTGCAGACAAAGAAGTATTCAAATATATCCTTACTTGGACGACTGTCTCATTCAAGCAGAGAACAAGGACACTCTTACACTCTTCTACGAGACATGGCGTTTGTGAAAAGGCTTCTAGCATGCCTAGGGTACACAATAAACGAAAAGAAATCACAACTGGTACCTTCTCAAAAGATAACATTCCTGGGTGCAAGCTTGCATACAACTGCCCAGATGGCTTATCTCACGCCATACAAACAAAGGCAACTGACTACTTACTTCAAACTGATGGCAACAAAAACCCAGTCTTCTGCAAGACAAATTCTGTAGGCTCTGGGCTTCATGGCATCCTGCATCCTACTAATTCCATATGCAAGACTGCATATGAGGAAACTTCAATGGTACCTAAAAAGTTTATGGAGTCAACATTCACACAGTCTGGAAACAGTGATTCCTCTCATCCCCTGCTTGCAACAGGAGTTTCTATGGTGGGCAAAGGCCTGTCACCAAAACATGGGACGGCCCTTCACTCTACCACCTGCCAGCCAAACCTTAACAGACGCATCAGATTATGCCTGGGGGCCTACATGGCAGGAAGATGCATTCAGGGCATATGGGCACCAAATCAAATGCATCTACATATCAACCAAAAAGAGATGCTAGCTGTTCAAAATGCCCTAATAGCCTTCAAGGACTTATTTCATCCAGGACAACTACTGATAAAGACGGACTACACCACAGTCATGTGGTATATAAACAAGCAAGGGGGCACACACTCTTACCCCCTTTGCAGATTAGCCATGGCACTGAGGGACACAGCTTTGACCTACCAAATAAATCTTCAAGCTCAATTCCTGCCAGGAAAACAGAATACTCTGGCAGACATTTTAAGCAGAAACCTGATGGATCCTCACGAGTGGAAACTAAATCCACAAGTATTCAGCATGATAACAGAGAAATGGGGGAGCCCAGACATATATCTATTTGCCTCTCCTCAAAATATTCAATTGAAAAGATTCTGCACAAGGACTTATCACAGCCAAGCATGGAAAGTGGACGCCCTATCCTTCAGTTGGAAAAACTTATCAGTGTATGCCTTTCCTCCTCTGACTCTTCTACCCAAAGTCCTCCTAAAAGTCAGACAAGAAAAGCCAAAGATGATATTAATTGCCCCGGACTGGCCCCGCCAATACTGGTACCCAATCCTAAGGAACTTGTCTCAATACCCAGCTTGGACCTTGCCTCAAAGACCACAACTACTGTCCCAGCAAAACAATCAGATCCTGCACAATCAACTACAGACTCTGAACCTGGCAGCATGGCTAATCATGTAATCATACGCATGACACCACTCAGTAAAGCTGTGATGGATGTAATTTTGGAAGCCAGAAGGCCTAGTACTAGAAAGTCTTATGCTGACAAATGGAAGAGATTCTGTGCTTGGAATCAAGCACAAGGAACAGATACAGCAGAACCACATTTTTATTTATTTATTTATATTTGTTGACCGGGAGTGTCCAACTGGACATAGGACCATTTTCAGTGGAGACCCGAGGAGAAAAGCTCCACAGTTAAAATAGACAGTAGTTACATTGGATTACATAGCGATTAACAATTTACATAGGAATTACTTACAACATATTTACAGATGAAGAACATAGTACATCAGTAGACAACTAGAATCTTTATCTGTGAAGTACATAACAGACATTGACAAATGTTACAATAAGAAGTTCCTGCTGTATAATAAGTACTAGGCTTATGAGCATCTGAGCTTGCTATAATCAAGGTAGTTAGTGGAGTGGAAAGAAAGGTAGTGGTTGGATGGCGTGGGTGATATTAGAATCGGAGTTGCATGGGCATAGCCAGCATGTTTTTAGGTGTGCTTTTAGTAAAGCTTTGAAGTGGGTGCATGATGGTATGGAGGTAATTGTGGGTGGGAGGGAGTTCCATAATTTGGCTATGGTGCAAGAGAATAGTGCTTCACCAGCAGAGTTATTGGCTTTAGTGATCTGCAAGTGATTTTTGTTGCTGGATCTTAGTGGTCTGGTGGTGTGATAGGGTTGGAGTAGATTCTGGAGGGATGGGACATTTAGTGGATTGTTTACTAGTTTGTGGGCGAGTAAGAGTTGATGCCATTGAAGGAGGTGAGGGAGTTTAAGCCAGCCCAGTTCAGCAAGTGAGAGACAGTGGTGACTACGGTAGGATGCCCCTGTGGCGAATATGGCGATTTTGTTGTAGCAGGTCTCTAGCTTGTTTAGATCACATTGCCTTGGGTTGGTTTATATTGGAGAGGCATAAAGTAGGCTGGAGAAAAGGTGGGAATTTGCTATTGAAATCTTTGCTGCTTTGGTGAGAAGTTGCTTATTTCTGTGGACTTTTTTTTATGGAGTTTTTTTATGGTCATGGATATGTGAATGTCAAATTTTAGTTTGTCTATTTCCACTCCTAGCAATTTGGTGTGTTCAGTTGGGTATATAGTGGTGTTGTCTTTTGCTGTGATGTTAAAGTGAGAGTTGTTTTGAGTATGTTTGTTTCCTCAGATATTACAATACTTAACTGAGATGCTTGACAAAGGCCTATTTTTCTCATCAATCAAAATCCATGCCGCTGCCATTTCGGCTCATTACAATACAGAGCCACCTATCTTTTCTCATCCTTTACTAAAGCAGTGTCTTAGAGGAGCCAAAAACCTAAGGCCTCCTAGAAGATCACCATTACCTGCATGGGACCTCAATTATGTGTTGGAAAAGCTCACCCTGCCTCCATTTGAACCAGAAGCTACAGCTGATGTAAAGTTCTTGTCATGGAAGACAGCTCTGCTACTAGCAATTACTTCAAGCAAGAAGAATTTCAAAGCTACAGGCCCTCATGGCTGTAGAGCCTTTTATCATATTTTACCCCGACAGCGTGTCTCTTAGGACAAATCCTACTTTTATGCCTAAAGTGGTTTCCAGTGTGGCTCTTAACCAAACTATTCATCTGCCAACTTTTTATCCAAATCCGCAGAACAAAGGGGAGAAAATTCTGCATTCCTTGGACGTACACAGGCAACTAAGATTGTACTTGAGCAGGACAAAAGCTCTAAGAAAAACTGAGCAATTACTAGTGTCATATGCTGCAGGATCAGAGGGAAAGACCATCTCAAAGCAGACAATTTCAAAGTGGGTATGCCACTGCATCCGTTTCTGCTACTTACACCATGGTAAACCTGTGCCCAAGGGCATTAGATCTCATTCCACCGGAGCTGCAGCAACTTCAGCAGCCTTTCTCAGAGGAGTACCAACCAAAGACATTCTAGAGGCTGCTACTTGGAGTTCTGTTCACACCTTTACAAAGCATTACCATTTGCCTCTCTACTCTTAAGTCCAGGGCAGTTCTGCAGGGCCTTATAGCCGCACCTAATGCTGTTTAGCTCCAGCCCCCCAACCATAGCTTTGGGATTCTACCCAAATGTAGTGACTGCAACAGTGAAACACGAAGAACATAGTGCAGTTGTGTACACTTACCATAAATGTAGATGTTCGAGTGTATTCACTGTTGCAGTCCAGGTTACCCTCCCGCCATCCCCCTGTCATTCTGGTGTTTATCTTTCCTTCTCTATCTTCTACAACCTATGTGGTGTATTTGCTTGTAGATGAAGGTAAAGTTTATATTGATGCACGTATATATATATATATATATATATATATTTGTTTTTGTTTTTTTGGGGGGTTTTTTTGTTTTTTTGGGGTTTTTTTGCTACCTTTTTGGGAGCACCTGACATCGGGGGCAAGAAAAACTAAAGAAAATGGTGTCGGCTGCATGTTTTATACCCCTGACCACCTGACATCATGGAAGAGGAGACAGCAACCGACGCAGGACCCAAGACTTTGGAATTCAAGCCGACTGAGGGCAACCTGCCAGCAGATTACCCAAATGTAATAACTACAACAGTGAATACACTCGAACATCTTCATTTATGGTAAGTGTACACAACTGTACTTTCAATGGACTTTGTAAACTAATATATACGTAGCCTACTATCTTGGGCTGCCAATATTAACCTTTCATTTTTTGATTTGAATATGCCTCTGTAACCATTCCTGCATTCGATCCTGATCAGGATGAGGTTCTTCCATAAGTTTTCTATACTTAGTGATATTTGTGCATTTTCCACATTTCTTGCCTTCTCATCTGATCCTTCACATTATATTCTTTCTTTTGTTTTTTGACACATTCAGTTGCTGCCTGATTTTTATCTTCTACTGGTTTGATTTCCATTCCTGCTTGACGCCAATATGCATCTGCTAGACTAAGCAGGGAAGTCATCTTAGATTTATTCTCCTCATGTTTCAAAACTTTCACTACATGTGTCTTGCGAGGTCAACAGATAAGTGTGCAGTCCCACGATTGCAGATCTGTACATGTAATCAGTTTCAAGGAGACTCGTACCTCCTTCGGAGTGGGGAATATATAATCTTGGTATGCACTGATTTTTATAAATCATTTGGTGAGCATGAAGCATCCTTCTTGTTTTCCTGTCTAATCTATCCAGCATGTTTTGGGGTCAGTCACTCACTCCACAATTGTAAGTTAGGACAGGAAGAGCAAACTGTTTTATAGCTTGAATCTTGTTCCTAGATGACAGAGCTGTTTTCAGGATTAGTTTAAGTCTTCTAAAATATTCCTTACTAAGTTTTATTTGCATTTGTTCATGTTTTATTGTTGATTCTTCATCATTTCCCAAATATTTATACACTTCCTCTTGCTCAAGTTCTTTTATATCACATTCTTGCCCCAAACTGATGTTTTCTTGATGCTGCACTTTTTCTGCTTTAAAGGTTGCTTTTGCACATTTATCAAGACCAAATGACATTTGTATATCATCTGAAAAGATATTGACTACTTGCAGTTGTGCTTTCAGTTCCTCATCTGATGAGCTATACAGTTTTAAATTATCGACAAAGAGAAGATGAGAGGTCTTTACATTTTGTTGTTTTCTAGGAGGCAAATTATAGCCATGGCCTAGTCTGTTAAGTAGACAGCTTAAAGGGTCAGGGGCAAGACAGAATAGCAGCGGTGACAAGGAGTCACCCTGGAATATCCCCCTTTGAATTTTTATACATGGAATAATAATTTGTCATTTATCATGGCTTAATTGCAAAATGGTCTGCCACTGTTTCATGGTCACTTTAATATAATTGGTCAGTGTAGGGTGCATCTTACACATTTTTAAGCACTCTTTTATCCATGAATGTGGGATGCTATCAACTGCATCATATGGGAACTCACTGGCCTATCACTCTTAAACATTGACTGTGTCAGAGTGTCAGCTTCAAGTGAATGTTTATACTATTTTCCTGTGGAAGTCTCCAAATTACCTTCGTATGGCAACTGCCCTGTTGCTTCCTTGTCCACTGGTTTCTCCTTAACTTGGATGTTTATTCCTCTATCCTTTTATTAATTCTCCAAATCTTTTGGGTTTCTAATACCGTGACAGGAATGGACCGCATTCCTACATCAAAGTACGATTAAAGTTCATGAAATTAGTATGGTTTCAATCTTTGATGTCAGCCATAAGTGTTCTTCGCAGCACCCACAATGTGCCCAATAATGACTCCTGCAGTTCGTATGGAGTTACATGTGTTGGTAACATATCTAAATATGATTGTAGATTTTTTGATAAGACCTATTGCTCCTACTACTGTTGGATCTGTCTGGGTATCTTTCTTCCACATTGCTATCGTTTCTGCCTGCAGATCCTGATATTTTATGATTTTGTGTCTTTCTGTACGCGAGAAACTGTAGTCATTGGGTGTAGCAGTTTCAATGATCGTTGCTACTTTTGTCTTCCTTTCTTGAACCACTATATCCTGTTTTCTAGCATCTATCTTTTGAACTGTTGGTAATGGGTGATCCCATGTGATGTCAACTTCATCATTTTCTATGATGCTTTGTGGCTCATGTTTCCAGTGATGTTCTTCATGTTTCACTGTTGCAGTCATCACATTTGGGATGTTCTTCGTGTTTCACTGTTGCAGTCATTCCATTTGGGTTATCTGCTTGCAGGTAGCCCTCAGTCGGCCTGATTAACAGTCTTGGGTCCTGTGTCAGTTGCTGTCCCTTCTTCCATGAAGTCAGGTCGTCAAGGGTATAAAACATGCAGCAGACGCCATTACATCAGTCCTTCTTGCTGTGCAGTGCCCAAAGCAGAAGCGGTTCGCAAGTGCTGGTCAGCCGACTCCTGAAATTTTCGTTTTCGAGTTTCAGAACTGAAGTCTTCAACTAAAGCTAAGTACCCCGTTGGGGAAACTTTTTCATGCTACTTACCGATGTCAGTAAAAGTTAATAATTGCATTACTTGTGGAAAGCCAAATTCCTCCTGAAGATTTTCATTCGTACTGTATTCCTTGCCTAGGCCCTGACCACAACGTACCTTGCTGTCGGTTTTGTGCTTTATTTAATCAGCGCACTGTCCATCGTCAGTATATTTTCGCCTCTAAATATTTCGGTTTGTGGTTTAATTATCCAGAAATGTCGCCGATTAGCTTAGCCATCCGACTACCGGGATTCCAGAAAAAAGCGCAAAGATAAAGACAGAGACAGGCCGCCGAGGTCCAAAACTGCCGACGACGCTTCTCCTAAGCCAGTCGCCAGTTCGCCAGTATTCATCGCTTTCTCAGCCCCTGATACCCCCTACTTTTGAGTCACAGGCTTCTACTGAGACCCATTCGGAGTCTAGTATGCCGCGAGATGCTTCAACTATGGAACCCGCGGATGTCTCTACCTTGGATGGGTCCGGAGCTGCTGTGCAGGCACCGACTTCTGAGGGTGTATTCAGGTCTACGGACTTGCATATTAAACTGACGCCTCCTTCTTTACTTAGGCCTAAATCTTGATCCATGCCTAAAAAACTGACGCCCAGGCCTCTATGCCTAAAAACAAATAAGAATGACTGAAGATCTAATAACTCTAATCAGGGCTAGCCAAACCCCCCCTTCTAAGAGGCCTAGGACTGAAGTTGATTATGAATCTTCTGATCAGGATTCTGATTATTCTGATGATCTGGATTTGCCCTGATCTACTTATGAAGATTCTGATGCAGAGGACTCCATTCCCTCTGCTTCCCTGCCTGAGGATTTTTCTTTTGGAGAAACCTTACATACTCTAAGAGAGCATTTCCACTGGGAAAGCCAGGATTTTTCTGATTCAAAAAAGAGGCTTAGGGATTTCCTTCTCCTACCTCAGCATAGGCTTTTAGCTATTCCTCCTGTACTAGACATTGTTGATGATGTTTTCTCGGATTCTAGTTTGGCCCCTGATTCCCTGCCTCCTGCTCCCAGAAAACCTGACAGATACTACAGTGTCCCTGAGTCCCACAAGTTCCTTTTTAAAAATCCTATTGCAGATCCAGAGACTATTTCACAGGGGCCCAAGGACATTAAGGCTTCTACTGCTAAAAATCCTACCCCTTCTGATAGAGACTCCAGGGTGCTGGATAGATGGGGTAAGAAGGTTTACACTTCTGCAACCTTGGCCATTAGGGCTTTAAACTGCCAGTTTCATATGTTAAAGTATCAGCAACATGTTATTGGACTGCTTAAACAGAAAATTATGTTGATTCCTGACTGTGTGGAAAATAAAGAATTACAGGATTTAATGCAGTCTGCTGAACAAGTTGGAAAACATACTTTGCAATGTGGTTTTGATTCAATAGAGGCCTCTTGCAGGGCTGCTGGTACTGGGTCTGTGCTCAGAAGGCATGCTTGGCTGAAGGAGCAATCCTTGCCTGATCATGTTAAAGCTAAATTGTTGGATGCTCCTTTAAATCAGAACCGCCTGTTTGGCAACAAGGCTGACGAAGTTCTTAAAAAGATGGAAGATAAAGCTAAATCTATGCAAACTGTTAAAGATTTCTTACAAGTTCACAAAGCACCTAGCTCCAGTTATTGCATTTTGGAGGCAAAGAAATGTTCAAATATACCCATACCTGGACGATTGTCTAATTCAGGCAGAAAGCCAGGACATACTTTTGAATCATCTGGCCTTTGTACAAAGGGATGTTCATCGTGTTTCACTGTTGCAGTCAATACACTTGGGTTATCCTGCTGGCAGGCTACCCGCAGTCGACCTGAATTCCAAAGTCCTGGTCCGGCGTCTGTTGCTGTCGCCTCTTTTCCGACGTCAGTGCACCAGGGGTATAAAAGATGCAGCCGACGCCATTTTCTTCAGTCTTTCTTGCCGCGCGGTGCCCGAAGCAAAAGCCGTTCACAAGTGCCGGTCGGCTGACTCCTGAGATTTTCGAAATTGAATTTCAGATCTGATGTCTTCTATAAAGCTGAGTACCCCATTGGGGAAACTTTTTTCTTGCTCCAGACCTATGTCAGAAAAAGTTAATAATTGTATTTCTTGTGGGAAGCAAATACCTCATAAGGATTTTCATTCTTACTGTATTCCTTGATTAGGCCCTGATCACGACGTTGCTAGTTGTCGGTTTTGTGCTAAATTTAACCAATGCACTATTAAGCGTTGGTACGATTTTGCTTTTCATTACTTTGGACGAAGGCTTAACTATATAATGCCGTCGGAACAACTGACGACCGGAATTCATAAAAAGCACAAGGAAAAAGAAAAGGACAGGCATCCTAGGTCCAAAACCGACGACGAAACCTCTTCTATGCCAGTCGCCGGTTCTCAGTGAGGTGCTTTCGCAGCCCCTGACACCCGCTACCTCAGAGCCACAGGCCGCCTCCGACTCCCACGTGGAGACAGCTAGGCCTCTGGATACTCGAGGTATTGGGCCTTCGGAAACTAATCCCTCAGCTGGGTCCGGAGCCGCTGAGCAGGCATCAGCTTCTGAGGGTGTTTTCAGACCTACACAGCTTTATATCAAGCCAATTTCAGCATCCAAGACAAAGACTAAAACAGTTTTAAAGCCAAGGAAACAAGTACAGCATTCTCCAGGACTGACTTCCATGCCTAAGAAACAGGTGCTCAAAATGGCCAAAGACCTAATTACTTTGATCAGGGGTTCCCATCCCCCTCCTGATAAGAGGCCTAGGCAGGATACTGAATATGATTCCTCTGATCAGGTTTCCATTTCCTGTGACTCCTCTTCAGAACAGGGATACTCCATTCCTCCCTATGAGGATTCTGATGCTGAAGAATCTATTCCTTCAGCTTCTCCTGAGGATTACTCATTTGGGGAAACCCTGCATACCATGAGGGAGCATTTCTACTGGGAGAGCCAAGATTATTCAGATTCTAAGAAAAGGCTCAGAGACTTTCTTCTTCTACCGCAGCACAGACCTCTTGCTATTCCACCTGTTCTAGACATTGTAGACGATGTATTTTCAGAGTCCGGCCTGTCTCCCGACTCTTTACCTCCTGCACCTGTTAAGCCAGACAGATACTACAGGGTTCCAGATTCTCATAAATTTCTATATAAAAACCCTGCTGCTGACCCAGAAACTATTTCTCAGGGTCCCAAAGGGGTCAAGGCTGCTACTGCAAAAAACCCTGTCCCCTCAAATAGAGATTCTAGGGCACTGGACAGATGGGGGGGGGGGTTACACTTCTGCTACCTTGGCTGTAAGGGCTTTAAATTGTCAGTTTCATATGCGTAAATATCAACAATACTTAATGTCTCTGTTAAAACAGAAAATGTTGACAAATTCTGAATGTTCTGAGAACAAGGAAATGCAGGATTTATTGCATGCAGCTGAACAAGTGGGAAAACATACTTTGCAATGTGGTTATGATTCACTGGAGGCCTCTTGCAGAGCCACTGTAACAGGTTCTGTTATTAGAAGGCATGCTTGGTTAAAGGTACAGACTCTGCCTGATCATGTTAAAGCAAAATTATTGGATGCTCCATTACAGCATGATACTTTGGTGTTAAGGCAGAAGAGGTGTTGAAGAAAATGGAGGATAAAGCTAAATCTATGCAGACAGTGAAGGATTTCTTACAGGTACAGCCACCCAGATTTAACAGGAACTGGCCTTCTAAGAATTGATCCTTTCCCGTGTCAGACAGGCCACAAAGAGGCAGATACAGATGCCCTAGAGGCAGACAACAGCCCCGGGGCTCATACAGGCCCAAATAATGGGGTGCTTCTACCTCCAAAAGCGGAGAAGCCAAATCACAGCCATATAGGAAACAGTCCCAATGACTTCCCTCTGCCAATGCCAAGCATTTATCTTTTGGCAGCACCCTTAGGGGGAAAGCTAGCACTTTTTTCACAAAATTGGCACACGATCACCCAGGACAAATGGGTCCTAAATATAGTCTCTCAGGGCTACAGGTTCCACTTTTACACCCTTCCAAAGGCAAAAGGAATGCCAGACCTGCCACACAATCAATGGGCAGAGGCACAAAAACAAGTTTCATCTCTCATGGACATGAGGGCTATTCAACCAGTGCCACAACAAGAGCAGGGACAAGGATTTTACTCGAGACTTTTCTTAGTACCAAGAAAGGGCAAAGCATGGAGACCAATTCTGGACCTGTCTATTCTAAATACTTTTCTGGACGTTCCGAAATTCAAAATGTTGACTGTGCAGCAGCTTCTGCCCATGCTGGGCAAGAAGGCTTGGCTTGTAACTTTGGACCTCAAAGAGGCATACCTGCATGTCCCAATCAGACAATCTTGCAGAAGATACCTCAGATTCATAGCTGGCTCAATGCACTACCAATTCTCTGCACTGCCCTTTGGCATATCTACTGCGCCCAGGGTCTTCACAAAATGTCTGGCACCAGTAATTGCATTTTGCAGACAAAGAGGAATTCAAATGTATCCCTACTTGGATGACTGCCTTATTCAAGCAGAGACCAAAGACATTCTGCTAAAGCATCTGGCGTTTGTAAAAAGATAATTAATTTGCCTAGGGTACACAGTAAACGAAAAGAAATCAAAACTAGTACCCTGTCAAGAGATGATATTCCTGGGTCCAAGCTGAAGTACAACTGCCCAGATGGCTTATCTCACGCCAGACAAACAAAGGCAACTGACTTCTTACTTCGAAAGCATGGCAACAGACACCCAGTTATCTGCAAGAAAAATTCTGCAGGCTCTGTGCTACATGGCCTCCTGCATTCTGCTAATTCCATATGCAAGACTGCATATGAGGAAACTACAATGGTATCTAAAAAGTGTTTGGACTCAACATTGCCACAGCCTGGAATCATTAATTTCACTCATTCCCTGCCTGCAACAGGAGTTTTGATTGTGGGCACAGGCCTGTCACCACAGCAAGGGACAGCCATTCACTTTACCCACAGCCAGGCAAACACTAACAACAGATGCATCAGATTATGCCTGGGGGCCCACATGGCAGGAAAATGTATTCAGGGCACATGGCCCCCAAGCCAAAGGCATCTTCACATCAATCAAAAAGAGATGCTAGCTGTACAAAATGCCCTGACAGCCTTCAAAGACCTACTTCATCCAGGACAGCTGTTGATAAAGACGGACAACACCACAGTTATGTGGTACATAAACAATCAGGGGGGCACACATTCCTACCCCCTCTGCATGATTTTGTGAACACAGCATTGACCTACCCAAGTACACCTGCAAGCACAATTCCTGCCAGGAAAAATGCTCTGGCAGGGGAACTTAGCAGAAACCTCATGGATCCTCACGAGTGGAAACTAGATCCACAAATCTTCAGCATGATAACAAGGAAATGGGGATGCCCAGACATAGATCTTTTTGCCTCCCCTCACAACTGCCAACTTCAGAGATTCTGCACAAGGACTTATCACAAACAAGCATGGAAAGTGGATGCCTTGTCATTGAGCTGGAACAACCTTACAGTATATGCCTTTCCTCCACTGCCTCTCCTCCCCAAGGTACTCCTAAAGGTCAGACAAGAGAAGCCACAAATGATACTAATTGCCCCAGATTGGTCACGCCAACACAGGTACACAATCCTAAGGAGCTTATCCCAAGGCCCAGCCTGGACATTGCCTCAAATTCCTCATTTACTGACCCAACAAAACAATCAGATCCTGCACAGCCAACTCAGAACCCTAAATCTAGCTGCATGGCGGATAGTGTAACCATTCAGAATACACCTCTCTCTAAAGCAGTTATGGATGTTATTTTGGAGGCCAGGAGGCCCAGCACCAGAAAATCTTATGCAGACAAATGGAAGAGATTCTGTGCTTGGAACCAGGCACAAGGAATTGACACGCTTGTTCCAAATATTCCTCGGATTTTACAATATCTAACTGAGGTGCTGGACAAAGGCCTATCCTTCTCATCAATTAAGATCCATGCCTCTGCCATTTCAGCTCATTACAATACAGACCCACCTATTTTTTCACATCCATTGCTTAGGCAGTTCCTCAGGGGGGCCAAAAACATAAGACCTCCAAGGAGAGCATCAGTACCTGCATGGGACCTCAATTTTGTCTTGGAAAAACTCACACTGCCTCCTTTCGAGCCAGCCAATATAGCTGAGATAAAATTCTTATCATGGAAAACAGCTCTGCTCCTAGCAATAACTTCAGCAAGAAGGGTCTCAGAGTTACAGCCATTAATGGCTGTGGAACCTTTTATTATCTTCCATCCGGACAGGGTTTCTCTAAGGACAAACCCAACATTTATGCCTAAGATAGTGTCCAGTGTGGCTCTTAACCAAACCATTCATTTGCCTACTTTTTTCCAAAACCCACAGAATAAAGGGGAGAGACTTCTGCATTCTTTGGACATACACAGACAGCTAAGCTTCTACTTGGACAAAACTAAAGCTTTCAGAAAGACTGAGCAACTTTTAGTGGCATATGCTGCAGGATCACAAGGAAAGGCTATCTCAAAGCAGAGTAATTCAAAATGGATAGGACACTGCATTCGTTTCTGCTATTCACAACATGGCAAGTCAGTGCCTAAGGGCATTAGACCACATTCTACCAGGCAGCAACCACCTCAGCAGCCTTCCTCAGAGGAGTACCAACCAAGGATATTTTGGAGGCTGCAACTTGGACTTCAGTGCACACTTTTACTAAGCCCTACCACTTACCTCTTTACTCTAAATCCAGAGCAGGCTTTGCCACTGCAGTTCTGCAGGGCCTTATAGCCACTCCTAATTCTATTTATACCCAGCCGCCCAACGTCAGCTTTGGGATTCAACCCAAGTGTAATGACTGCAGCAGTGAAACACGATGAACATAGTACAGTTGTGTACCTACCATAAATGTAGATGTTCGAGTGTATTCACTGTTGCAGTCTAGGTTACCCACCCACCATCCCCCTTTCTTTGCTGGGACTTATCTGTACTTCTCTATCCTGTACAACCTATGTGGTGTATTTGCTTGTAGATGAAGGTATTGTTTATTTTAGTGCATGCTTTTATAAGCAATGTTTTTTAGCCTACCCTTTTGGGGGCACCTGACATCTGGGGCAAGAAAAACTGAAGAAAATGGTGTCGGCGGCATCTTTTATACCCCTGGCGCACTGATGTCAGGGAAGAGGTGACAGCAACCAACGCCGGACCAGGACTTTGGAATTCGGGACGACTGCGGGTAGCCTGCCAGCAGGATAACCCAAGTGTAATGACTGCAACAGTGAATACACTCGAACATCTACATTTATGGTAGGTACACAACTGTACTTTCTAACTTGTCTGGGGTACACCATAAACGAAAAGAAATCACACCTGGTACCCTGTCAACAAATTATTTTCCTGGGAGCAAGCTTGAATACAACTTCCCAGATGGCTTACCTCATGCCAGACAAACAAATTCATTTGACAAACTACTTCAAACAAGTGGCCACAAAAACCCTGCTATCTGCAAGACAAATACTGCAAGCCTTGGGGTTCATGGCCTCCTGCATTCTTCTAATTCCATATGCAAGACTGCATATGAGGAAACTACAGTGGTATCTAAAAAGTCTATGGTGTCAACATTCTTAAGACCTGGCAACAATGATTCCTATCATACCTTGCCTACGCCTAAAGTTCCTTTGGTGGGCAGAGGCCTGCCACCAAAACAAGGGACTACCTTTCACACCACCCCCTGCCACCCAAACCGTAACAACAGACTCATCAGACTATGCATGAGGGGGCTCACCTGGCAGGGAAGTGCATTCAGGGCAAATGGAACCCAAGTCAAATGCACCTGCATATCAATCAAAAAGAAATGTTAGCTGTACAGAATGCTCTGACAGCCTTCAAGGACCACATTATTCCAGCACAACTAATGGTAAAGACGGACAACACCACTGATATGTGGCACATAAAAAACAGGGGATGCACATTCTTACCCCCTCTGCAGACTAGCCATGGCATTGTGGAACATAGCCTTGAGCTACCAAGTGCACCTACAAGCTCAGTTCCTGCCAGGAAAATGAAATATACTGCAGACAGACTAAGCAGAAACCTCATGGACCCACATGAGTGGAAACTGGAACCAAGGATTTTCAACATGTTGACAAGCAAATGGGGGAGCCCAGATATATACCGGATGTTCATCATGCATACAGCTGCAGTCATAACAGATGGGTTTTCCTGCCATCAGGCGGGTCCTCGGTAGGCCGAATTCCAAAGTCTAGGTCCGGCGTTGGTTGTCGTCGCTTCTTCCCTGACGTCAGTGCGACAGGGGTATAAAAGAACCAGCCAACGCCATTTTCTTCAGTCTTTCTTGCCGCGCAGTGCCCGAAGCAGAAGCAGTTCGCAAGTGCCGGTCGGCCAGCTCCTGAGATTACGAATATTTTGCAACCGAAGTCTTCTTGAAAGCTAAGTACCCCGTTGGGGAAACTTTTCTTGCCTCAGACCGATGTCAGACAAAGTTAATAATTGCATTTCTTGTGGGAAGCAAATACCGCATAAGGATTTTCATTCCCTCTGCATTCCTTGCTTAGGCCCAGACCACAACGTCTCGGCCTGTCGTTTTTGTGCTACATTCAACAGACGCACCATTAAGCGTCGGGCGGAGTTCGCCCAACACTATTTTGGCAAAAAATTTAACTACATTATGTCGTCGGATACTCCGACTCCAGTTTTGAGTAAAAGACGCAAAGATAAGGACCGACATACAAGGTCCGCGGCTTCTACCGACACCACGCCAAAGCCGACTACAGGTGGTCCGGTTCTCAATGAGGCGCCTACGCAGCCCCTGACTACCGACGACACTTCATTGGCGGTGTCTACTGTACCCGAGGTCGCAGGCTCCTCGGCCCACACCCCGACTACCGATACCGAAGCCACTCTTGGCGGTGAAACTCAGAGTTTAGACAGGTCTGCCACCTCTCAAGGTGTCTTCAGGCCTTCCTCTTCTTTTTCCATCAAGGCTTTCACTAAGTCTAAAGCAGCCATGCATACTAAGAGACAAGCTCCACAGGGCCCTTCCCAAGGCCCCATGCCAAAAAAGCAGATGCTCAAAATGGCTGAGGATTTGATTACTCTTTTCAGGGGTTCTCAACCCCCCCCCCCCCGAACAAAAGGCCCAGAGTGGAGGAAGAATCCCCCTCCTCGGACCAGGCCTCCGTTATTTCAGAGCATTCTGATGACCAGGAACAGGCATACACCCCTTTTGAGGATTCTGATGCAGAGGAATCCATTCCCTCTGTCTTCCCCCCTGAGGATTACTCTTTTGGGGAAACCTTGCATACCTTGAGGGAACACTTCCACTGGGAAGGCCAAGAGTACTCAGACTCCAAGAAAAGGCTTAGGGACTTTCTCTTGCTCCCTCAGCACAGGCCTCTGGCTATACCTCCTGTTTTAGACATTCTAGATGATGTGTATTCGGAGGCCTGCCTTAACCCAGACTCTTTACCTCCAGCCCCAGTCAAGCCTGACAGGTATTACCGGGTTCCTGACTCACACCAATTCCTATACAAAAGCCATGCGGCTGACCCAGAAACGATCTCACAGGGCCCCAAGGGAATTAAGGCCTCCACTGCTAAAAATCCATTACCTTCAGAAAGAGATTCCAGAGCTTTAGAAAGGTGGGGGGAAAAGGTATACACCTCGGCCACCTTAACCATGAGGGCTTTAAACTGCCAGTTCCATATGTTAAAGTACCAACAGTTTCTGTTATCACAGTTGAGAAGCAAAATGTCACAACCTGAACAAACAGACTTGAAGGAGTTGCAGGATTTGATGCATGGTGCAGAACAAGTGGGTAAACATACCTTGCAATGTAGTTTTGATGCTTTAGAGGCCTCGTGTAGAGCTGCTGTTACAGGATCAGTCATACGTAGACATGCCTGACTCAAAGAGCAAACCTTACCAGATCATGTCAAAGCTAAATTACTAGATGCCCCTCTGCAAAAAGATGTATTATTTGGTGTTAAAGCTGAGGAGGTATTAAAGAAAATGGAGGAAAAGGCTAAATCAATGCAAACAGTGAAAGATTTCCTTCAAGTACAACCTCCACGTTTCAGTAGAAATTGGCCTTCCAAAAATTGGTCCTTTCCAGCCACGGACAGACCCCAAAGAGGTAGATACAGGCGCCCGAGGGGCAGAGGGCAATCTCAAGGATCATTTAGAGGCAGACAATGGCAAGCTCCTACACAAAGAGGTGGTGAGGATAGTTCACAGCCATTCAGAAAGCAGACCCAATGACTTTCCCCTTTGCATGCCAAGCAAGGCTCAAATGGCAGCACCTTTAGGCGGAAAACTGGCATTATTTTCGAAAAATTGGCATATTGTCACAAAAGACAAATGGATCCTGGACATTATAAACAGAGGCTACAGATTCCATTTTCACACCCTTCCAAAAATGAGAGGCATGCCAAACCTGCCACACAATCAAAGGGCAGAGGCACAAAACAAATTTCAGATCTCATGGACATGAAAGCTATTCAAGAGGTACCTACACAAGAACAAGGTCAAGGTTTTTACTCCAGACTATTCCTGGTACCAAGGAAGGGAAAAGATTGGAGACCTATTTTGGATCTATCCATCCTAAACACATTTTTACTCGTGCCAAAATTCAAGATGCTCACATTACAGCAGCTTCTTCCCATGCTGGGCAAGGAGTCTTGGCTGGTAACATTGGACCTCAAGGAGGCATACCTGCATGTCCCAATCAGACAAGATTGCAGAAGATACCTCAGATTTCTTGCAGGTTCAACCCATTATCAATTCTCTGCATTGCCCTTTGGCTTATCTACTGCGCCCAGAGTATTCACGAAATGCCTGGCATCAGTAATTGCCTACTGCAGACTTCAAGGGATACAAATATACCCATATTTGGACGACTGCCTGATCCAAGCGGACAGCAAGCACATACTTCTGAAACATCTGGCTTTTGTAATAATGTTGTTGAATTCTCTGGGATACACAGTCAACAAAAAGAAATCAAGGTTAATACCCTCTCAAACAATAATTTTCCTGGGTGCCAACTTGGACACAAACACCCAGATGGCCTACCTCACACCAGAGAAACAGGGGCAACTAACTCAATACTTCAGAAAACAAGCAAATTTCACCAGGCTGACTGCAAGGAAAATCCTGCAGGCTCTGGGATTCATGGCATCTTGCATCCTACTAATCCCATGTGCAAAGCTGCATATGAGGAAACTTCAGTGGTACCTGAAAAACCTATGGTCTCAACACAGCCACAGTTTGGAAACAATAATACCACTGATTCCATGTCTTCAAAAGGAATTTCTGTGGTGGACTCAAGCATGCCAAAGAAACACAGGTCTCCCATTCTGCAAGCCTCAAGCAAATCAAGTCATCACAACAGACGCCTCGGACTACGCCTGGGGGGGGCACATGACAGATCGGTGCATTCAGGGCAAATGGTCCCAAAAAGAAAAGCACCTACACATCAATCAAAAGGAAATGCTAGCAGTAATAAATGCTATTATAGCTTTCAAAGATCTTCTGCATCCAGGTCAACTATTGATAAGGACAGACAACACCACAGTAATGTGGTACATAAACAAACAGGGAGGAACCCATTCATACCCCCTATGCAGGCTGGCCATGTCTCTTTGGAACTTGGCTCTGGAATTACAAATCGAACTTCAAGCACAGTACTTGCCAGGCAAGGAAAACACGCTGACAGACGACCTAAGCAGAAATATGACAGATCCACACGAATGGAAGTTGCATCCTCAAGTTTTTACAGAGATAATTCAAGCATGGGGAAGGCCAGACATAGATCTCTTTGCCTCCCACAAAAATCACCAATTGGCAAAATTCTGCTCAAGGACTTTTCATCCACAGGCCTGGAGATTGGATGCACTCTCTTTCAGTTGGACAACAATAACAGTTTATGCCTTTCCACCTCTTCCTCTGCTGCCCAAAGTTCTATTAAAAACCAGAGCAGACAGACCAAAGATGATTCTCATTGCTCCAGACTGGCCAAGACAACACTGATACCCACTCCTGAGGAGCTTGACACATTCCCCACCATGGACCCTACCTCTAATGCCTCTTCGTCTGACTCAGCACAGCTTCAAAACTCTTCACAGTCAGCTGAAAACACTCAATCTGGCCGCATGGAAGATTCCTTAACTTCACAACAGACCCTACTCTCAAAGGAGGTGCAGGAGGTCATTTTGGAGGCCAGAAGGCCTTCTACTAGAAAAGCTTACTCCGCAAAATGGAAACGGTTTTGTGCCTGGAATGAGAAAAAGGGCCAGAATCCTGGAAAACTGAATTTACCTCAAATATTACAGTATCTAGCTGAGATGCTAAACAGTGGACTTTCATTCTCCTCCATCAAAATCCATGCCTCAGCCATTTCTGCAGAATGCAACACTGATCCTCCTTTATTCTCTCACCCTCTCTTAAGACAGTTCCTCAGAGGGGCTAAGAATATAAAACCCCCAAGGAAACAACCAGTACCTGCTTGGGACCTCAATTTCATTCTAGAAAAGCTGACCTTGCCTCCTTTTGAGCCAGCTGCCTCAACAGAATTGCAATATTTGTCCTGGAAAACAGCCTTCCTTCTGGCTATCACCTCAGCTCGCAGGGTATCGGAACTACAAGCCCTCATGGCTGTGCAGCCTTTCATCATTTTCCATCAGGACAGAGTTTCCTTACGAACCAATCCGTCCTTTATGCCAAAGGTAGTATCCAGGGTGGCTTTGAATCAGGCTATTCACTTACCTACCTTTTACCCTAATCCTCAAAACAAAGGGAAGAGACTTCTACATTCCTTGGACATCTACAGACAGCTGCGTTATTATTTGGACAGAACAAAGCCTTTCAGAAAATCAGAGCAACTCTTTGTGTCCTATGCTACAGGAGCACAAGGGAAGCCAATTTCCAAACAGACAATCTCAAAATGGATAGCCCACTGCATACGCTTTTGTTACTCTTTTCGTGGTAAAACTGTACCTGCAGGCATCAGATCTCACTCCACAAGGGCCACAGCTACCTCTGCAGCTTTCCTCAGAGGGGTTCCTACCGAGGATATTTTGGAAGCAGCCACTTGGAGTTCTGTGCATACCTTCTCCAAGCACTATCACCTTCCATTATACTCCAAAACTAGAGTAGGCTTTGCCACTGCAGTCTTGCAGGGCATCCTGGCTCCTCCTAGTTCCTCCTAGTGCCTACAACCCCTTTTTAGCTTTGGGATTCTACCCATCTGTTATGACTGCAGCTGTATGCACGATGAACATAGTACAGTTTTGTACCTACCATAAATGTAGATGTTCGAGTGCTAATACAGCTGCAGTCCAGGTTTCCCTCCCTCCTTCCCCTCTTGGGACAGACCTATTGGCTAACACCTCCTCATACAACCTGATTGGAGTATTCATTTATGGTGTATTTGCTTGCAACTACTGTTTTTTGATTATATTGCATTGCATTATTACATAAATTTATGTATTGCCTTCCTTCTGGGGACACCTGACATCTGGGGCAAGAAAAACTGAAGAAAATGGCGTTGGCTGGTTCTTTTATACCCCTGTCGCACTGACGTCAGGGAAGAAGTGACGACAACTGACGCCGGACCTAGACTTTGGAATTCGGCCGACCGAGGACCCGCCTGATGGCAAGAAAACCCATCTGTTATGACTGCAGCTGTATTAGCACCCGAACATCTACATTTATGATAGGTACAAAACTGTACTTTTGCCTCTCCCTAGAACTACCATTTGGACAAATTTTGCACAAGGACTCCCCACAAACAAGCCTGGAAAGTGGATACTCTGTCCTTCAGCTGGAAAAACCTATCAGTCTATGCCTTCCCCCCCCTCTGCCTCTGCTCTCCAAAGTACTTCTAAAAATCAAACAGGACAAATCAAGGATGATTTTGATTGCTGCAGACTGGCCGCGCCAACACTGGTACCCCCCTCCTGTGCAGTGTGTCACAGTTATCTCCATGGCACCTGCCTCAGACTCCTTCCCTGTTGTCTCAGCAGGAGAACCAGTTTCTGCACCCTCAGCTTCTAACACTGAACCTTGCATACTGGCTAATTACTTAATCTCTCCTTTACCACCCCTCAGCAAACCTGCGATGGATATCATTTTAGAGGCAAGGAGGCCTAGTACTAGAAAATCTTATGCTGAAAAATGGAAAAGATTCTGTGCCTGGAACCAGTCTCAAGGGATGAGCACAGCAGCCCCCAGTTTACCTCAGATTTTACAATACTTAACTGAGATGCTTCACAAGGGCCTGTCTTTTTTCTCCATTAAAATCCATGCCACAGCCATTTCAGCTCATTATAACACAGAACCGCCCCTCTTCTCTCATCCACTACTCAAGCAGTTCCTCAGAGGGGCCAAAAATTTGAGACCACCCAGGAGAGCTCCAACCCCAGCCTGGGACCTTAACTTTGTTTTGGGGAAACTCACTCTACCTCCTTTCGAGCCAGCTGCTACTGCAGACTTAACATTTCTTTCTTGGAAAACAACTTTCCTTTTTAGCAATTACTTCAGCTAGAAGGGTATCTGAATTACAGGCCTTATGGCAGTGGAGCCTTTCATCATCTTTCATGCGGACAGGGTGTCCCTCAGAACCAATCCATCCTTCATGCCCAAGGTGGTATCCAGTGTGGCTCTTAATCAGTCCATTCATTTGCCAACCTTCTTACCCAATCTACAGAATAAAGGGGAACGGATACTGCATTCCTTAGATGTGCACAGTCAACTTAGATTCTACTTGGACAGGACTAAACCTCAAAGGAAATCTGAACAACTGCTGGTGACATTTGCTGAAGGGGCAGAGGGGAAGGCTATTTCAAAGCAAACCATTTCTAAATGGATAAGCCATTGCATTCATTTCTGCTATAAGTACCATGGAAAACCTATCCCCCAGGGGATCAGACCTCACTCCACCACGGCTGCATCTACCTCTACAGCCTTTCTCAGAGGCATCCCTACCAGGGATATCCTAGAAGCTGCTACCTAGAGCTCTGTACATACTTTCACCAAGCGTTATTATTTGCCAATTTTCTCTAAATCCAGAGCTGGCTTTGCCACTGCAGTCTTGCAGGGCCTTATAGCTAGCCCTAATGCTATCTAAATTCCTCCTCCCAACCATAGCTTTGGGAATCTACCCAAATGTAATGACTGCAACAGTGAAACACGAAGAACATAGTACAGTTGTGTACACTTACCATAAATGTAGATATTCGAGTGTATTCACTGTTGCAGTCCTGGTTACCCTCCCTCCAGCCCTCTAACTTCTTTTGGCTATACCTCTACTTTCCTTTACTATGCTTAAAAGCCTTTTTGGTGTATTTGCTTTTTTGTTGGAGGTATATCTTTGTGCTTTTATATTTAATTGCTTCCCAGTAGGGGGGCACCTGACATCTGGGGCAAGAAAAACTGATGTAATGGCATCGGCTGCATGTTTTATACCTCTGATGACCTGACGTCATGGAAGAAGGGATAGCAACCGACGCAGGACCCAAGACTTTGTTAATCAGGCCGACTGAGGGCTACCTGCAAGCAGATAGCCCAAATGTAATGACTGCAACAGTGAATACACTCAGACGTCTGCATTCATAGTAAGTGTACACAATTGTACTTTATCCCTGATGGGGTGGCCCTCGGCTCACCTGAATACCAGAGACTTAGTATTTCTGCGTCGGTTGCTGTCGTGTCAGATTGTCAATGGTATAAAGGAAGGCAGCCGATGCCATTACATCAGTCTTTCTTGCTGTGGAGCCCGAAGCAGAAGCAGTTCGCACGAGTGCCAGTCTGCCTCTACTTGAGTTTAATTTCCAAGTTGAAGTCTTCGAAAGCTAAGTACCCCATTTGGGATCCTTTTTTCTTGCACTAACCGATGTCAGAAAAAGTTAATTGTCTCACCTGTGGAAAGCAAATACCACACCGGGACTTCCACTCCTACTGCTTCACTTGTCTAGGCCCAGACCACTTCATCCCTCGTTGTCAGTTCTGTGCTTTAACGCCAGAACTATTCGTCATCGGGCCCTTACCATACCCAGATATTTTTGTTTACAGTCCTCGAATTCCGATATGGCTTCTGTAAGCCATCCGACAGCAGATCCTCCGAAAAAACGTGAAGATAAAGACAGAGACAGACCACACAGGACCAAACCTTCGGACGACGCTTCCACTAAGCTGGTCGTCAATCCTCTGGAATTCAGTGAGGTGCCTTCGCAGCCCCTGATGCCCGTTTCAGTTAATTCACAGGCCTGTACCAAGACCCTTTCGGTGTCCGGTATGCCGCAGAACACTTCTTTGTCTAAGGATCCTGCGGTTGTCTCTAGCTTGGATGGGTCCAAAGCCGCTGTGCAGGCACCGGCTTCCGAGGAAGCCCTTCGCAACACAGAATCAAGACATAAACTAGTGCCTTCTTTCACGACTACCAATCTTTCTCTCTAAAACAACCATGTTCCTTAGGCCCAAGGATCAAACCACCCCCAAGAAACCGACTTCCAGCCATTCTTTGGCACCTGCTCCCTTGCCTCAGTCACAAATGCTTAGAATGGCAGAGGACCTTATCATGCTGACTAGAGGAAGCCTAGCCACCCCCTCAAAAAGAAAAAAGAGGTCAGTCTCCAGAAGTTTTGTCTGAACAAGCGTCAGATGAATCTGATGCATCTGACTATGAAGACATGCAGCCCCTCTCTACATATGAGGATTCTGATGCAGAGGAATCTGTTCCTTCAGCCTCTCCCCCCAGAGGATTTTTCCTTTGGGGAAACCCTGCATACTTTAAGGGAGCATTTCAAATGGGAGAGTCAAGACTACCCACAGTCTAAAAAGAGACTCGAGAGTTCCTGGACCTTCCACATCACAGGCCCTTAGCCACCCCCCCCCCCCAGTCGTAGATGTGGTGGATGATGTCTTCCTTGAATCCAGCTTAACTCCAGACACCCTACCTCCTGCTCCCAGAAAGCCAGATAGGTACTACAGAGTCCCTGACTCTCACAAATATCTCTTTAAAAACCCAACAGCGGACCCTGAGGTCATTACTCAAGGCCCAAAAAGGGTTGAAGCTACTTCAGCTAAAAATCCCACCCCCTCAGACAGGGATTCCAGAGCACTGGACAGATGGGGTTAAAAAGTGTACACCTCCGCTACTCTTGCTGTGTGGGCACTAAATTGTCGGTTCCATATGCTTAAATACCAGCAACAAACCTTGGAACTCCTTAAACAAAAAATGTCCTGCTTTCCTACATGGGCAGAATCTAAAGATTTACAGGAATTAATGCACTCTGCTGGTCAAGTAACTAAACACACTTTGCAGTACGGTTTTGACACCCTAGAAGCTTCTTGCAGGGCAGCAGTCACGGAATCTGTGCTTAGAAGACATGCATAGTTTAAGGAACCCTGCCAGACCATGTCAAATCAAAACTGCTGGATGCACCCTTGCACAAAGATAACATATTTGGTACTAAAGCAGAAGAGGTGTTAAAAAAAGATGGAAGAAAAAGCAAAATTTATGCAGACTGTTAAAGATTTTCTTACAGGTACAGCTCCCTAGGTTCAGCAGGGATTTTCTTTCCAAGCACTGGTCCTTTCCTGCACCTAGTAAACAGAGCCAGCCTAGGTCCCGTGGAAACAGACCTCTAAGACAGCAGTCCCATGGGTTGCAGAGATCTAAGCAGTGGACTGCCTCCACTTCAAAACCAGGGAGTTCTAAGGCACCCCTTATGGTAAAAACTCACAATGACTCTCCCCCTCCCTTCCTCGCCTCTACCCACCATCACATACCCCTAGGAGGAAAACTCTCCTTTCACTCAACCACCTGGGCCACCATTACCAAGGACCAATGGGTTTTGAACATTGGGTCTCAGGGGTACAAATTCTCCTTCCACACCCTTCCAACCCAAAAAGTGCTCCCAGATCTACCACCGAATCAGTGGACAGAGGCTCAAAAACAAATCCATACCCTCCTCTCTTTGGGAGCAGTAGAACACGTTCCTGCAGAGCAGAGAGGCCAAGGCTTCTACTCCAGCCTTTCTCTGGTACCCAGAAAAGAGGGCTCCTGGCGCCCCATCCTCAGTCTATCCATTCTAAACACTTTCCTGGTGATCCCAAAATTCAAAATGCTCACCCTCCAACAGCTGCTACTTATGCTGTCCAAGGACATTTGCCTAGTCACCCTGGACCTAAAATAGGCCTACCTCCACATTCTCATCAGGGAGTCCTGCAGGAAATATAGTCGCTTCAGGGCAGTATCTCAACACTTTCAGTTCTCTGCACTTCCCTTTGGCTTATCTACTGCTCCCAGAGATTTCAGAAAATGCCTGACTCCGGCCATTGCTTTTTGCAGGCAAATATTCATATTTACCCCTACTTAGACGACTGCCTTATTCAGGCAGCCAGCCAGGATAAGCTACTCAAAGACCTGGCCTTTGTAAAGGACCTACTAACTTCCTTAGGGTACACAATCAACGAAAAGAAATCCAAACAGGTACCCACCAAAAGGATAATATTCCTGGGAGCAAGTCTGGACACAGCATCCCAGATGGCATGCCTGACACCAGAGAAACAAAGTTTCCTATCAACTTACTTCTCTCAACTGTCCACCAGGCCCCAGCTTTCTGCAAGGGAAATCCTGCAAGCCCTGGGGTTCATGTCATCTTGCATACTCCTTATTCCATATGCCAGACTGCCTATAAGGAAACTTCAATGGTACCTAAAGAGCCTTTGGTGTCAACACTCTCAAGATCTGGAAACTTTTTTTTACCTATCATTCCTTGCCTGAGGAAGGAATTTCTTTGGTGGGCAGCAGTCTGTTCCCACAACAGGAGACTGCCATTCTCCCCACACCCCACCGCCCAGACCCTCACCACAGACACATCAGACTACAGTTCGGGTGCACACCTGGATGGCAGGTGCATTCAGGGCCTATGGAACTCCTGGCAACTCCCCCTGCACATCACTGTAAAAGAGATGATGGCTGTACAGCAGGCCTTGATAGCTTTCAAACCCCTTCTCTTTCCAGGGGTTCTCCTGGTCAAAACAGACAACACCACAGTGACGTGGTACATCAACATGCAGGGAGGGACTCACTCTTACCCGTTGTGCAGGCTGGCCATGACCCTTTGGTTCACAGCCTCTTCCATGCATCTACACCTGTTAGCACAATACCTGCCAGGCTCTCTCAATTCCCTGGCAGACCAATTAAGCAGAAAACTGTTGGACCCCCATGAGTGGCAGCTCAACAGAAACACTTTCTTACTAATAACTCAAAAATGGGGAACCCCGGAGGTCGACCTCTTTGCCTCCCACACCAATCATCAGCTCGGCAAATTCTGCATGAGGGAGCATTACTGCATGGCATGGAAAGTAGATGCCCTGTCCTTCCCCCGGGTAAACCTTTCTGTGTATGCGATGTTCTTCATGTTTCACTGTTGCAGTCATTACATTTGGGTTATCCTGCTGGCAGGTTGCCCTCAGTCGGCCTGAATTCCAAAGTCCTGGGTCCTGCGTCGGCCGCTGTCGCCCCTTCCCTGACGTCAGGTCGTCAGGGGTATAAAAGATGCGGCCGACGCCATTTTCTTCAGTCTTTCTTGTTGCGTGGTGCCCGAAGCAGAAGCAGTTCGCAAGTGCCGGTCGGCCGGCCGACTCCTGATATTTTCGAGTTCGAATTTCAGATCCAAAGTCTTCTATAAAGCTAAGTACCCCATTGGGGAAACTCTTTTCTTGCTCCAGACCGATGTCAGAAAAAGTTAATAATTGTATTTCTTGTGGGAAGCAAATACCTCATAAGAACTTTCATTATTACTGTATTCCTTGCCTAGGCCCTGACCATAACATTCCAGGTTGTCGGTTTTGTGCTAGATTTAACCAACGCACTATTAAGCGTCGGTATGATTTTGCATTAAACTACTATGGACGCAGATTTAATTATCCAGAAATGTCGTCGGAAAGCCATCCGACTACCAGAGTTCACAAAAAGTGCAAAGAAAAAGAAAGACAACCGAGGCCCAAAACCGACGACGAAGCTTCTCCTAAGCCAGTCGCCGGTTCACCGGCTCTCAGTGAGACGCTTTTGCAGCTCTTGACACCCGCTACTTTACAGTCGCAAGCCACTACCGACTCCCATGTGGAGTTGGCTATGCCACTAGAAACTCGAGGTATTGGAGCCTCGGACGCTATTCCTTCAGATGGGTCTGGAGCCGCTGAGCAGGCACCGGCTTCTGAGGGTGTGTTCAGACCTAAACATCCATACATTAAACCGACTTCAAAGTAAAGACTAAAACACCTTCAAAGGCAAAGAAGCAAACTCAAGAGCCACGTGGACGGGCCTCCATGCCCAAAAAGCAGATGCTCAAAATGGCCGAAGACTTGATTACCTTGATCAGGGGTTCCCATCCCCCTCCTGATAAGAGGCCTAGGCAAGAGACTGACTGAATCTTCAGATCAGGTTTCCATTTCTTCTGATTCCTCTTCTGATCAGGAATATTCTTTTCCCCCCATGAGGATTCTGATGCTGAAGAATCTATACCTTCAGATTCTCCTCCTGAGGACTATTCTTTTGGGGAAACCTTACATACCATGAGGGAGCATTTCCACTGGGAGAGCCAAGATTTTTCAGAGTCTAAAAAGAGGCTCAGGGATTTCCTCTTACTACCTCAACACAAACCACTAGTCATCCCACCTGTTTTAGACATTGTAGATGATGTGTTTTCGGAGTCTAGTCTTACCCCTGACTCCTTACCTCCAGCTCCTGTTAAGTCTGACAGATATTACAGGGTTCCTGACTCACATAAATTCCTTTTTAAAAAACCCTGCTGCAGACCCAGAAACTATTTCTCAGGGTCCAAAGGAGTTAAGGCTTCCGCTCCAAAAATCCCTACCCCCTTTGACAGGGATTCTAGGGCACTCTATAGATGGGGAAAAAAGGTTTGCACATCTGCTACCTTGACTATAAGGGCCTTAAACTGTCAGTTTCATATGCTCAAATAGCAACATGTCATGGCATTGCTTAAACAGAAAATGTTGTTAAACTCTGAATGTGCAGAAAACAAGGAAATGCAGGATTTATTGCATGCAGCTGAACAAGTTGGAAAGCATACTCTGCAATGTGGTTTTGATTCTTTAGAGGCTTCCTGCAGGGCCGCAGTTACAGGTTCTGTATTTAGGAGGCATGCTTGGTTAAAGGAACAAAATATGCCTGATCATGTTAAAGTTAATTTATTAGATGCACCTTTACAGCATGATACTTTGTTTGGTGTTAAGGCAGAAGAGGTGTTAAAGAAAATGGAGGACAAAGCTAAATCTAGGCAACCGGTCAAAGATTTTTTACAAGTACAGCCACCTAGGTTTAGTAGACACTGGCCAACAAAGAATTGGTCCTTTCCTGTGTCAGACAGACCTCAGAGGGACAGACCGAGACACCCTAGAGGCAGATCCCAGACGCAAGGTTCATTCCGCTCAAAGCAATGGGGGGCTTCTACCTCCAAAGTTGGAGAAGACAAATCACAACCATTCAGGAAACAGTCCCAATGACTTCCCCCTGCCTGCACCAAGCACTTATCTCCTGGCAGCCCCCTTAATTAGCACTTTTTTCACAAAACTGGCACGTTATAACCCAGGACAAGTGGGTCTTAAATATCGTGTCACAAGGCTATAAGTTCCACTTCCATACCCTGCCAAAAGCAAATGGCTGGTCAGATCTGCCAAAAAAATCAATGGGCAGAGGCACAAAAACAAGTCGCATCCCTCGTGGACATGGGGGCCATTCAACTAGTACCAGAGCAAGAGCAGGGACAAGGATTTTACTCAAGACTGTTCTTGGTACCCAGAAAGGACAAGGCCTGGAGGCCAATACTGGACCTATCTATTTTGAACACATTCCTGGATATTCCAAAATTCAAAATGTTGACTTTGCAGCAGCTTCTGCCCATGCTGGGCAAGTACGCTTGGCTTGTGACTTTAGACCTAAAAGAGGCATACCTGCATGTCTCAATCAGACAAATATGCAGAAGATACCTCAGATTCAGTGCTGGCTCAATGCATTACCAATTCACTGTACTGCCCTTTGGCTTATCTACTGCGCCCAGGGTCTTTACAAAGTGCCTGGCACCAGTAATTGCATTCTGCAGACAAAGAGGAATACAAATATATCCTTACTTGGACGACTGTCTAATTCAAGCAGAGAACAAGGACATTCTTCTACTGCATCTGGTATTTGTGAAAAGACTTCTAACATGCCTAGGGTACACAGTCAACAAAAAGAAATCAAAACTAGTACCCTCTCAAGAGATAATATTCCTGTGTGCAAGCTTAAATACAACTGCCCAGATGGCTTATCTCACGCCAGACAAACCTTGGCAACTGACTACCTATTTCAAAAGGCTGGCAACAAAGGCCCAGTTATCTGCAAGAAAAATTCTGCAGGCTTTGGGCTTCATGGCATCCTGCATCCTACTAATTCCATATGCAAGACTGCATATGAGGAAACTTCAGTGGTACCTAAAAAGTGTTTGGACTCAACATTGCCACAGCCTGCAAACTACAATTACTCTCATTCCCTGCCTGCAACAGGAATTTCGATGGTGGGCACAGGCTTGTCACCAAAACAAAGGACAGCCATTCACATTACCCCCAGCCCGGCAAACACTAACAACGGATGCATCAGATTACGCCTGGGGGGCCCACATGGCAGGAAGATGCATTCAGGGTGCATAGACCTCAAACCAAATGCATCTACATATCAATCAAAAAGAGATGCTAGCAGTTCAAAATGCCCTGACAGCCTTCAAGGACCTACTGCATCCAGGACAACTACTGATAAAGTTGAACAACACCACGGTAATGTGGTATATAAACAAGCAGGGGGGCACTCATTCTTACCCTCTTTGCAGACCAGCCATGACTTTGTGGGACACAGCATTGACTTACCAGGTGCACCTGCAGGCACAATTCCTGCTAGGAAGGAAAAATACTCTGGCAGACGACCTAAGCAGAAACTTCATGGATCCCCACGAGTGGCACCTGGATCCACAAGTCTTCAGCATGATAACAAGGAAATTGGGGATGCCCGGACATAGATCTATTTGCCTCCCCTCACAACTACCAACTAAAATTATTCTGTACAAGATTTATCGCAGACAAGCATTGAAAGTGTACGCATTTCCCCCTCTGCCACTCCTCCCCAAGGTACTCCTAAAGGTCAGACAGGAGAAGCCAAGGATGATATTAATTGCCCCAGACTGGCCCCGTCATCTACTGTCCCAGCAAAACAGTCACATCCTGCACAGCCAACTCAGGACTTTAAACCTGACAGCATGGCGGATAATGTAGTCATTCAAAACACATCTCTCAGTAAAGCTGTGATGGATGTCATTTTGGAGGCCAGAAGGCCTAGTACTAGAAAATCTTATGCTGGAAAATGGAATAGATTTTGTGCTTGAAACCAGGCACAAGGAACTGATTCAGCTGTGCCAAATATTCCTCAAATTTTGCAATACTTAACCGAGATGCTGGACAAAGGTCTATCTTTTTCCTCTATTAAAATTCATGCCTCTGCCATATTGGCTCATTACAATACAGAGCCACCAATTTTTTTCTCATCCCTTACTAAAACAGTACCTCAGAGGAGCCAAAAACTTAAGGCCTCCAAGAAGATCAACAATGCCTGCATGGGACCTCAACTATGTCTTGGAAAAACTCACCCTGCCACCTTTTGAGCCAGCTGCAATGGCTGATGTAAAGTTTTTATCTTGGAAAACAGCTGTGCTCCTAGCAATAACTTCTGCAAGACGAGTTTCAGAGCTTCAGGCACTCATGGCTGTGGAACCTTTTATCCAGACAGGGTCTCTCTGAGGACAAACCCAACATTTATGCCTAAGGTGGTGTCCAGTGTGGCTCTTAACCAAACTGTTCATCTGCCAACTTTTTATCCAAATCCACAGAACAAGGGGGAGAGAATTCTGCATTCTTTGGACATTCACAGACATCTCAGATTCTACTTGGACAGAACCAAAGTTTTCCGAAAGACAGAACAATTACTAGTGGCATATGCTGCATCATCACAAGGAAAGGCCATCTCAAAGCAGACTATTTTAAAGTGGATAGGTCACTGCATTCGTTTCTGCTACTTACATCATGGCAAGCCAGTGCCTAAGGGCATTAGGCCACATTCAACCAGAGCTGCAGCCACTTCAGCAGCCTTTCTCAGGGGAGTACCAGCCAAGGACATTTTAGAGGCTGCTACTTGGAGTTAAGTGCACACCTTTACCAAGCACTATCATCTGCCACTCTACTCTAAATCCAAGGCAGGCTTTGCCACTGCAGTTCTGCAGGACCTCATAGCCGCTCCTAATGCTGTTTAGCTCCAGCCTCCCATCCATAGCTTTGGGACTCTACCCTAATGTAATGACTGCAACAGTGAAACACGAAGAACATAGTACAGTTGTGTACACTTACCATAAATGTAGATGTTCGAGTGTAGTCGCTGTTGCAGTCCTGGTTACCCTCCCTCCAGCCCCCTAGTTTTTTCTGACTGTACCTCTCCTTTCCTTTACTATGCTTAAAAGCCTTTTTGGTGTATTTGCTTGTAGATGAAGGTAAAGTTTATATTGATGTATATAAATTTTGGCTACCGTTTTAGGGGCACCTGACATCTGGGGCAAGAAAAACTAAAGAAAATGGCGTCGGCCGCATCTTTTATACCCCTGACAACCTGACGTCAGGGAAGGGGCGACAGCGGCTGACGCAGGACCCAGGACTTTGGAATTCAGGCCGACTGAGGGCAACCTGCCAGCAGGATTACCCAAATGTAATGACTGCAACAGTGAATACACTCGAACATCTACATTTATGGTAAGTGTACACAACTGTACTTTTCCTCCCCTACCTCTCATTCCCAATGTACTGATCAAAATAAGGGAGGAAAAACCAAGGACCATTCTCATAGCTCTAGACTGGCCCAGATAGCACTGGTGCCCCTTGCTGCGCAGCCTATCCCCACTGCCCCCATGGACTCTTCCTCAGATTCCCAACCCAGAGGGAAGAGTAATTCATGCATCCCCACTTGCAGACACTCAGTTTGGCATCTTGGCTTATAACCTGACCCCTGACCAATCTGCCCTCCTTAGTAGACAGGTGCTGGATGTTATTTGAGAGGCTAGACGTCCTAACACCAGAAAGTCTTATGTAGATAAATGGAAAAGATTCTGCACCTGGATCCAGGCTAAGGGGGCCAATAACGGTACAGCCCTCCATCCCTCTCATCCTGGAGTATTTAGCTGACCTACTACACAGTGTTCTCTCTTTCTCCTCTATAAAAATTTATGCCTCTGCTATTTCCGCTCCTTTTCCCACTGAGCAACCTCTTTTTTCACACCCTCTGATCAGGCATATGTTCTTCGTGTTTCATGTTGCAGTCATTACATTTGGGTAATCTGCTGGCAGGTTGCCCTGATTAACAAAGTCTTGGGTCCTGTGTTGGTTGCTATCCCTTCTTCCATGATGTCAGGTTGTCAGGGATATAAACATGTAGCCGACACTTTCTTGCCTCACTGTGCCTGAAGCAGAAGCAGTTCGCACGTTCTGAAATTTTCGTTTTCGAGTTTCAGAACCGAAGTCTTCAACTAAAAAGCTAAGTACCCCATTGGGGAAACTTTTTCTTGCTCCTTACCGATGTCAGTAAAAGTTAATAATTGCATTATATGTGGGAAGCAAATACCTCATAAGGATTTTCATTTGTACAGTATTCCTTGCCTAGGCCCTGATCACAACGTGCCTTGCTGTAGGTTTTGTGCTAAATTTAATCAACGCACTATTAAACATCGGTATATTTTTGCTTCTAAATATTTTGGCTCGCGCTTTAATTATCCAGAAATGTCGTCGGTTAGCAGTCCGACTACCGGAATACCTAAAAAACGCAAAGAAAAAGACAGAGACAGGCCGTCGAGGTCCAAAACTGACGACAACGCTTCTTCTAAGCCAGTCGCCAGTTCGCCGGTACTCAGTGAGGTGCTTTCGCAGCCCCTGATACCTGCTACTTCTGATTCGCAGGCCTCTACTGAGACCCATTCGGAATCCAGTATGCCACGAGATGCTTCAGTTATGGAACCCGCGGGTGTCCCTACCTTAGATGGGTTCAGAGCCGTGTGCAGGCACCGGCTTCTGAAGGTGTTTTCAGGCCTACAGATTTGTATATTAGACCGACACCAACTTCAAAACTAAGGCCAAAATCTAAATCTGTGTCTAAAAAAACGACACCTGGCCCACATGTGCAGGCCCCTATGCCTAAAAAACAAATGATCAAAATGGCTGAAGATTTAATTACTCTGATCAGGGGTAGCCAGCCAGCCCCCCCCCCCCCCTTCTAAGAGACCTAGGCAAGACATTGATTATGAATCTTCTGAACAGGATTCTATTTCTTCTGACTGTTCTAATGAACAGGATTTGTCTATGCCTACTTATGAGGAATCTGATGCAGAAGATTCCATTCCTTCTGCTTCTCCCCCATGAGGAATTTTCTTTTGGGGAAACTTTACATTCCTTATGGGAGCATTTCCACTGGGAAAGTCAGGATTTCTCTGAATCTAAAAAGAGATTTAGGGATTTTCTTCTTCTTCCTCAACATGGGCCTTTGGCTATACCTCCTGTCCTAGACATTGTTGATTATTTTTTACAGAATCTAGTATGGCTCCTGATTCTCTGCCTCCGGCTCCTTGTAAGCCTGACAGATACTACAGGGATCCTAACTCCCACAAATTCCTTTTCAAAAATCCTATTGCAGATCCTGAGACTGTTTCTCAGGGTCCCAAGGGCATTAAGGCCTCTACTGCTAAAAATCCTACAGCTTCTGATAGAGATTCCAAGGCGCTGGATAGATTGGGTAAGAAGGTTTACACTTCTGCAACCTTGGCAATCGGGGCTTTAAATTGTCAATTTCATATGCTTAAATACCAGCAGCATATCATGTGACTGCTTAAACAGAAAATTGTTAATTTCTGACTGTGTGGAAAATAAAGATTTACAGGATTTATTGCATTCAGCTGAACAAGTTGGAAAACATACTTTGCAATGTGGTTTTGATTCTTTGGAGGCCTCTTGCAGGGCTGCTGTAACTGGCTCTGTGCTATGAAGTCATAGGTTCATACTAGGCTATCTGCCCTAGCCCTAGGGCATTTATAAGCCTAGCCAGAATGTGTTTGGCTTTCGCCACCCATTTTAAATTTATTTTGCTATGCCCTTTTTCGAGGTTAGTATACTGTGCCTCTGTCTAACAGTGACACAGAAGTGATACCCAGGGTAAACCTACGATCTCCCATCCACTCATCAAGATTCCTCTTGAAGAGAGTCAATGAGGGACTCTGCCTAACCTGGACTGGGATTTTATTCCAGAGTGAAGGGAGCCTCTGGGTTATGAATCTGTCCCTCCAGCATGTCCTATTTATTTCAATGCTGAGGTTCAAGTCTCGAGCAGAGCTCGATGGGATTTGGATTTTCTGAGGTGCAGCATGTCCATTAATTCCAGGTTGGATATGGCTTTATACGTCAGGCACAGATCGCCTCTGAACAGGCGGTATGCCACTGAGTAGAGCTGGAGTTTCTTTAACCGGGCAGCATATGGCATCTGTTTGAGCCCTTTGATCCTCTTGGTGAGGTACTTTTGGGGTCTTTCCAGTTGCTGCAGGTGTCTGGTAAGGTACATCCCAAAAGGGGCATTGTACTCAATTATGGGCCTGATGAGGGATGAGTAAAGAGGCACGATGACCTCCCCTGATCTAGATGTGAATCCCTTCATGATTAGGTGGGCTATATAAAATGTTTTTCTAACCACTTTGGCCACATGGTTGTCAAATGAGAGATTGCTATCAACTTGGGTCCCCAGGTCCCTAATTACTTCTTCTGTACTTAATGGATTCCCACCTATGTGGTAATTTGTGGGCACTTTGTTTTTGCCAAAGGGATGACTATACACTTTTTTGGCATTTAGCTTGAGGCCATGGCTCTGGCACCAGTTGTCTGTTTCTATGAGGCCCTTTTGGAGGATGCTTGTGTCAGCTGGAGAGTCGATTATGGCACCCAGTTTGCAGTCATCTGCGAACTTGGTCAGCCACAGTCCTTCCATGTTGGCCTGTACCTCCGAGAAATATATACCGAACAAGAGAGGTCCCAGGACTGAGCCTTGTGGGACGCCACTTGTAACTGGTTTGGAGTCCGACATGGCTCCAGCAATTCTAACCATGTGGGTTCTGTCCTTGAGCCAGTTTGCAATCCATCTAGTGACATAGGGGTTTATATTTAAGCTGGTGAGCTTCTTGCTTGGCTCAAAGAGCAAACTCTGCCTGATCACGTTAAAGCAAAATTGTTGGATGCACCTTTACAACAGGACCGTCTCTTTGGTAATAAGGCTGAAGAAGTTTCAAAAAAGATGGAAGATAAAGCTAAATCTATGCAAACTGTGAAATATATGTCTTACAAGTGCAACCTCCAAGATTTAGTAGGCATTGGCCTACTAAGAACTGGTCCTTTCCAGTTCCTTCCAGAGCCACTCGAGTCAAACCCAGACATTCAAAAGGCTCCAGGTTTCATTCTCAAGGGACTTTTAGAACAAAACAATGGGGTGCCTTCTCCTCCAAATCTGGAAACAACAAGGCACCTCCCTATGGTAAGCAGTCTCAGTGACTTCCCTCTACACTTACCAAGCACTTACCTTTCAGCCGCCCCTTTGGGGGGAAAACTGGCACTTCATGTAAGAAACTGGCAACTTATAGCCCAGGACAAATGGCTTTTAAATATAGTATCCCAGGGGTACAGATTTCATTTCCACAAGTTACCAATCCCAAACGGATGGCCAGACCTGCCCCCAAATCAGTGAGCAGAGATCCAGAAACAAGTACGGTCTCTCATGAACAAGGGCGCTATTCACCCAGTCCCAGAAGAGGAAAAGGGACAAGGTTTTCTATTCAAGACTTTTCCTGGTACCCAGAAAGGACAAATCATGGCGTCCAATTCTGGACTTATCTACTCTAAACACATTTCTGGACATTCCAAAATTTAAGATGCTGACTCTTCAACAGTTACTTCCAGTGCTAGGCAAGAATGCCTGATCGGTAACTCTAGACTTAAAAGAGGCTTACCTGCATATCCCAGTCGGGGAATCTTGCAGACGATACCACCGCTTCAAAGCAGGCAATTTGTATTACCAGATGTCCTTCAAGGATGCATCTGCAGTCCTTACAAATGGGTTGTCCTGTCGTCAGGCAGCCCTTCGGTCGGCCGGATTCCAAAGTCTGGGTCTGGCCTCGGCTGGTGTCGCACTTCACCCGACGTCATAGCTGCAGTTATTCGGGTATAAAGGCATCAGCCGACGCCATTTTCCTCAGTCTTTCTTGCCGTGGCCAAGCAGAAGCTGTTCGCAAGTGCTGGTCGGTCAGAACCAGAGATTACTACTACCGAATACTTCTACCAAGACTTCTAAAAGCTAAGTACCCGCTGGGGACTCTTTCTTGCCTCAGCCGATGTCAGAAAAAGTGAATAACTGTTTAACTTGTGGGAAACAAATACCTCATAAAGATTTCCACTCTTACTGCTTACCTTGTTTAGGCCCAGACCACGACGTAGCAGCTTGTCTAGCCTGTGCTTCTTTTAACCGACGGACGCTTAGATGTCGGTCGGAATTTGCTGAGGAGTTTTTCGGCTCCGATTTTGCTTACATTATGCCGTCGGATCCTCCGACTACGCAAATATCAAAAAAGCGCAAGGAAAAGGACCGACACTCGCAGTCTGCGGTTTCGGCCGAAACCGCGGTTAGGCCAACCGCGAGTGTCTCGGTTTCGGCTGAAACCGAGCAAGCGGTTCTTCCTTCAGCTGAAAACTTACCTCCTACCGAGGCCTCTTCCAACCTCGTGGAATCTGCTTCTGATATCCCTCCTGCTCTTGCAGTTTCTCAGGAATTATCTGACACTATTCCCTTGGATATCTCTACCCCTGCACGTGGAGCTGCTAGGCCACCTGCATCCATGTCCATTAAGGCCTTTGCCAGGGCTAAAGCAGCTAAAACTACTAAATCTGTGCCTGCTAAGACCCCCTCTCACAGGCCTAGCTCTAGTTCACAAATGCTTAGTCTAGCAGAGGATCTCATTTCTTTAATCCGGGATCCCAATCTCACACAGACAGGGCCTCTCACCCACCTCCAGAGAAGAGGCCTAGAGCAGAGCCCCCTGAACCAGTTTCTACAGATGATTCCTCTGATGATTCAGATAATTCAAACCCTCCAGAGGCTTCTTTCTCCCCTTATGAAGACTCTGATGCTGAAGAGTCCATCCCTTCTGCCTCTCCGCCTGAGGAATTTTCCTTTGGGGAGACCTTACATGCTATGAGGGAACAATTTCAGTGGCAGGGCCAGGATTTTTCAGACTCTAGGAAGAGGCTTAGAACCTTCCTGCATTTACCACAACATAGGCCTTTAGCCATTCCTCCAGTTCTCCCTGTTGTAGATGATGCATTTAATGATGCTTGTACTGCTCCTGATTCTCTTCCTCCAGCCCCTGCTAAGCCCGATAGGTACTACAGGGTTCCGGATACACATCACCATTTATATAAGGCTCCTTTTGCAGATCCCGAGACTATCTCCCAGGGTCCTAAGGCTGTAGCAGCTACCTCTGCCAAAAAACCCCTCCCCTCTGAAAGGGAATCCAGGTCCTTAGAGAGATGGGGTAAAAAAGTTTACACTTCTGCTACTCTTTCAGCTAGAGCATTGAACTGTCAATTTCACATGATCCAGTATCAAGAATTTATGCTAGACCAGTTAACCAAAAAGCTGTCCTCAGATGAACCATTAGACAAAAAATCTGTTCAGGAAATGGTACATAACATTCAGCAGGTCAGTAATCATTCCTTAAAATGCGGCTATGATGCACTGGAGGCTTCCTTTAGATCAGCCATGACTGGCACAGTTATCAGAAGGCATGCATGGTTAAAAGAGCAGTCCTTACCAGACCATGTGAAATCAAAATTACTAGATGCTCCCATGGACAAGATCAATTTGTTTGGCTCTCCTGCACAACAAGTGCTGAAGAAGATGGAAGAGAAGGCAAAATCTGTCCAAACAGTGAAAGATTTCTTACAGGTCCAACCTCCAAGGTTTAGCAGGAAATGGCCCTCCAAGAATTGGTCCTTTCCAGACTCCTCCAGAGCCCAGAGAGGCAGGAATAGGCATTCAAGAGGCCGAAATCAATCCAGGGGTGCCTACAGGGGACGCCAGTGGCAGGGTAACAACCAGCATGGTGCAACCACAGACACAGCCACCACTACTACTACAGGACAATCACAGTGACTTGGCTCTAGCACCGCCTACCAGGGAACAACTAGAAGCACCCTTGGGCGGGAAGCTAGCTTTATTTTCAGTAAACTGGCATTACATCACAAGAGACAAGTGGATTTTGCAGACAATAGACCAAGGTTACAGGTTTCACTTCCATACTCTACCAGGGAAGAGAGGAATGCCAAACCTACCTCCAAATCAAAAGCCAGAAGCTCTACAACAAATAACTCAATAATTAAAAATGAGAGCTGTCGAAAAGGTACCATCTATGGAGCAAGGACAGGGATTTTACTCCAGACTCTTCCTGGTACCAAGAAAAGAAAGCAAGTGGAGACCTATTCTCGATCTGTCCACTTTAAACACATACATCATTGTTCCAAAATTCAAAATGCTGACCCTACAGCAACTTCTTCCCATGCTGGGCAAGGAGTCTTGGCTGGTAACTCTAGATCTCAAGGAGGCATACATGCACGTCCCCATACGACCAAATTGCAGAAGATACCTCAGATTTCTTGCAGGATCAGAGCATTATCAATTCTCAGCATTGCCCTTTGGCTTATCTACTGCGCCCAGAGTGTTCACGAAATGCCTGGCATCAGTAATTGCTCATTGCAGGCTCCAGGGAATCCAAATTTACCCTTACCTGGACGACTGCCTGATACAAGCGGACAACAAAATCAAGTTAGCAGAAGACTTGAAAAGGGTCATTTACCTACTACAAGCCCTGGGATACACAGTCAATATAAACAAGTCAAGGCTGATACCATCCCAAAGGATAACCTTCTTGGGTGCAGAGGTGGACACATCGAAGCAAATGGCATTCCTAACAGCAGAAAAACAGGAGCAACTCCCTCTATACTTCTTGGCATTAACGAAGCAGAACCATCTAACAGCAAGAAAAGTCCTGCAAACCTTGGGTTTCATGGCATCCTGCATGATATTGGTTCCACATGCCAGACTGCATATGAGAAAGTTACAGTGGTACCTAAGGAATTTATGGTCTCAGCACAAGCACAGCCTAGAAACCCAAATTCCAATAATTCCATGCCTGAAGCAAGAATTCCAATGGTGGGCTCAGGCCTGTCAATCAAACAAAGGATTGCCCTTCCACAACACTCAACCAAGCCAAACCATCACCACGGACGCCTCGGACCTCGGTTGGGGGCCCACATGCTGGACAAGTGCATGCAAGGCTTATGGACTCAAGACCAGCTGCACCTGCACATAAATCAAAAGGAAATGCTGGCAGTAAAACTGGCAATTCAAACATTCAGACCATTTCTTCGACAAGGTCAACTGTTGATAAGGACAGACAACACCACAGTTATGTGGTACATCAACAAACAGGGAGGCACACATTCGTACCCTCTATGCCGGATGGCAATGGACCTCTGGAATGTGGCCCTGAGTTACAACGTCCAGTTACAAGCAATTTTTGTACCAGGAAAAGAAAACATTCTAGCAGACATACTAAGCAGGACTACCACGGATGCCCACAAATGGATGCTGCATCCGGACATCTTCAAAACCATTACAAGAAAATGGGGACTCCCTCAAATAGACTTATTTGCATCCCCATAATCACCAACTAAAGAAATTCTGCACAAGGACGTACCACCCACTTGCTTGGAAGGTGGACTCCCTATCTTTCAGTTGGAAAAACCTGACAGCATATGCATTCCCACCACTTCCTTTGATGCACAAGGTGCTATTGAAGATCAAAGAGGACCGTCCAAGGATCATCCTGATAGCTCCAGACTGGCCAAGACAACATTGGTACCCATTACTGAGGAGCATGTCTCGGGAACAAATATGGCCCCTACCCCTTGTTCCCTTGCTGTTAACACAGAACAACTACAACACCCTGCATCCAAACCTGAAAACGCTGCAGCTAACTGCCTGGAACATTACATAAGAACAAATAACCCACATTTATCCCAAAGGGTTAAAGACATTATCTTGGAGTCTCGCAGACCCTCAACAAGGAAAAATTATTCAGCAAAGTGGAAAAGATATTCCATTTGGAGTAATGAAAAAGGAGAGAATGTGTCACAGGTAAACATAGCCAACATCCTGGAATACTTGGCAGAGCTCTTCCACAAAGGACTGTCCTATTCTTCCATTAAGATTCCTGCATCAGCTATTTCAGCAGAATACGACTTGGATCCTCCAGTCTTTTCACATCCTCTGCTCAGGCAGTTTCTGAGAGGAATTAAAAATGTAAAACCTCCTAGGAAGCCACCATTGCCAGCATGGGACTTGAACTTTGTGCTAGAAAAATTGACACTCCCTCCTTTTGAACCAGCAGCAACAGCAGAATTACAATACTTATCATGGAAAACTGCTTTCCTACTGGCAATCACTTCAGCAAGAAGGGTATCTGAGCTACAGGCATTAATGGCAGTACAGCCCTTCCTGATCTTCCATCAAGATAGAGTGTCCATGAGAACAAATCCTACTTTTATGCCTAAGGTGGTCTCCAAAGTATCCTTGAATCAGGCTATCCACCTACCTACATTCTTCCCCAACCCACAGAACAGGGGAGAAAGACTGCTGCATACCTTGGATGTGCATAGACAATTACGCTACTACCTGGACAGGACAAAGAGCACTAGAAAAACTGACCAGCTACTGGTAGCATATGCAACAGGAATGGAGGGAAAAGCAATTTCAAAACAGACAATCTCTAAGTGGATAGGAAATTGCATTAGATTTTGTTACTCCTACCATGGAAAGAAGACTCCAGAAAACATCAGGCCTCACTCTACAAGGGCTGCAGCCACTACCACAGCTTTTCTTCGAGGAGTGGCTACCAAAGACATTTTAGGGGCTGCTACTTGGAGCTCCGTGCATACATTTGCCAAGCATTACAATTTACCTTTATATTCTAGATCCCGAGCAGGTTTTGCCACTGCTGTTTTGCAAGGGATCTTAACTACACCATAATTTCATTTCTCCTCCTCCCCCAGTTTGGCTATGGTATTCTACCCATTTGTAAGGACTGCAGATGCATCCTTGAAGGACATAGTACAGTTTTGTACCTACCATAAATGTAGATGTCCGATAGGAATGCATCTGCAGTCAGGATTACCCACCCTCCTTCCCCTCTGTGGTACTCCTAGGGTATTTGCCCATCTTGTAGCTAGCTGGGGGAATCTGTTATGGTGTATTTGTTTGTATATATGTACATACATGCTTATTTTTTGATTTGCTCTCTACTATTTGGAATCATTTGCATTTATCCAAATTTAGCCTTCCTAGAGGGCACCTGGCATCTGGGGCAAGAAACACTGAGGAAAATGGCGTCGGCTGATGCCTTTATACCCGAATAACTGCAGCTATGACGTCGGGTGAAGTGCGACACCAGCCGAGGCCAGACCCAGACTTTGGAATCCGGCCGACCGAAGGGCTGCCTGACGACAGGACAACCCATTTGTAAGGACTGCAGATGCATTCCTATCGGACATCTACATTTATGGTAGGTACAAAACTGTACTTTTTCTGCACTGCCCTTTGGCTTATCTACTGCGCCCAGGGTCTTCACAAAGTGCCTGGCTCCAGTAATTTTGCAGGCAAAGAAATATTCAAATATATCCATACCTGGACAATTGTCTAATTCAGGAAAATCACCACTCATATACAGGACCGAAAACGGCAGCAGCAATATATTCAAAAGTTGTTAGTAGCACAATAAGTCAAAATTCATGTATATAACCACGTCCAAAATAATGTTGATAAAACGATTTATTGTAACAAAAAAGTGAGCGCTTTAACCATGAGGCTTCTTCAGACTTTAAAAACTAATAGGTACAAGAGATTTTAAATAGTGTCATTAATTAAAATTATTGACGTCAATTATATTCAATACAAATTTAAAGTGATATAACACATTCACTTCCTGTAAACCTTATAAAATAAAATCATTGCAGTTAAATATACAAGTAAACATACATGGTAAAATATATGTAATACAAAAACTAATGTTTAAAATCATAAAATCACTGTTTAGGTCTAACTAATCTCCTTTTCCGAAGAATAGGATACAAATTAACTTTGTCATTCAACCCAGGAGACTGGTCCGCCCTACAGCGGATAATCCAACGTAGTTCACATTCCTGGGTCTAAATATCTATATCACCACCTCTGATGTTAGGCTCTATGACTTGTATGACACAAAAGCCAAAGGTATGTATAGGCCCTAATAATTTACAATGCTTGGCTAGGGCATTGTATTCAGACCCCTTGCATATATGGTAAGTATGTTCCCTTATGCGTTCTCTCAATTGCCTATTGAAAGCGCTCACTTTTTTGTTACAATAAATGCCATATATCGTTTGTTGTTGTTTTATCAACGTTTATTTTGGACGTGGTTATATACATGAATTTTGACTTATTGTGCTACTAACAACTTTTGAATATATTGCTGCTGCCATTTTCGGTCCTGTATATGAGTGGTGATTTTCCGGTGTACCATATTTTTATTTACTATACAGGAACGTTTGTCCTTTTGTGGATTTTTTCCTTATTGTTGCTGTTTGGATTAATTGTCTAATTCAGACAGAAAACAGGGACATTCTTCAAAAACATCTGGCGTTTGTAAAAAAGGTTCTAACTTATCTAGGGTACACCATAAACGAAAAGAAATCACAACTGGTACCCTCTCAAAAAATTACATTCCGGGGTGCAAGCCTGAATACAACTGCCCAGATGGCTTACCTTACGCCAGAAAAGCAAATTCATTTGGTGACTTAATTCAAACAGGTGGCCACAAAAACCCTGCTATCTGCAAGACAAATTCTGCAAGCCTTGGGGTTCATGGCCTCTTGCATTCTTCTAATTCCATTTGCAAGACTGCATATGTGGAAACTTCAGTGGTACTTAGAGTTTATGGAGTCAACATTGTCACAGCCTGGAAACAATGATTCCTATCATACCTTGCCTGCAACTAGAGTTCCTATGGTGGGCAGAGGCCTGCCACCAAAACAAGGGACTGCCATTCACTCCACCCCCTGCCGCCCAAACCCTAACTACAGACGCATCGGACTATGCTTGGGGGGCTCATCTGGCAGGGAAGTGCATTCAGGGCAAATGGAGCCCAAATCAAATGCACCTTCATATCAATTAAAAATAGATGCTAACTGTACAGAATGCACTGACCGCCTTCAAGGACTACCTTCATCCAGGACAATTAATGATAAAGACAGACAACACCACAGTTATGTGGTACATAAACAAGCAGGGGGGTACACACTCCTACCCCCTTTGCACACTAGCCATGGCATTGTGGAACACGGCCTTGACCTATCAGATTCAACTACAAGCTCAATTCTTGCCAGGAAAGCAGAATGTTCTGGCAGATGAACTAAGCAGAAATCTCATGGACCCTCCCGAATGGAAACTGGAACCACGGATTTTCAACATGTTGACAGGCAAATGGGGGAGCCCAGACATAGATCTTTTTGCCTCACCCCAGAACTACCAGTTGGACAAATTTTGCACAAGAACTCATCACAAAAAAGCCTGGAAAGTGGATGCTCTGTCCTTCAGCTGGAAAAACCTATCAGTCTGTACCTTTCCCCCTCTGCCTTTGCTCTCCAAAGTTCTACTAAAAGTCAAACAGGACAAACCAAAAATGATTTTGATTGCTCCAGACTGGCCTCGCCAACACTGGTACCCACTCCTGCGCAGTGTGTCACACATTTCTCCATGGCACCTGCCTCAGACACCTTCCTTACTATCTCAGCAGGAGAACCAAATTCTGTACCCTCAGCTCCAAACATTGAATCTTGCAGCTTGGCTAATCACTTAAATTCTCCCTTAGCATCCCTCGGCAAACCTGTGATGGATGTCATTTTGGAGGCAAGAATACCTAGTACTAGAATATCTTATGCTGACAAATGGAAAACATTCTGTGCCTGGAATCAGTCTCAAGGGATGAGCACAGCAGTGCCCAATTTACCTCAGATTTTGCAGTTCTTAACCGAGATGCTTCACAAGGGCCTTTCTTTTTCTTCCATAAAAATCCATGCCTCAGCCATTTCAACTCATTACAACACAGAACCCCCCCTCTCTCATCCTCTTCTGAAGCAGTATCTCAGAGGGGCCAAAAACCTGAGACCACCAAGGAGAGCTCCAACTCCTGCCTGGGACCTTAACTTTGTATTGGAGAAACTCACTCTACCTCCTTTCGAGCCAGCTGCAATTGCAGACTTAAAATTTCTTTCCTGGAAAACAGCCTTCCTTTTAGCAGTCACTTCAGCTAGAAGGATATCTGAATTACAGGCCCTTATGGCAGTGGAGCCTTTCATCATCTTTCATGCGGACAGGGTGTCACTCAGGACCAATCCATCATTCATGCCCAAGGTGGTATCCATTGTGGCTCTTAATCAGTCCATTCATTTGCTAACTTTCTTTCCCAATCCACAGAACAAGGGGAGAGCGAATTTTGCATTCATTGGATGTACACAGACAACATAGATTCTACTTGGACAGGACTAAATCTCATAGAAAATCTGAACAACTTCTGGTAGCATTTGCTGCAGGGGCAGAGGGGAAGACTATCTCAAAGGAAACTATATTTCTACATAGATAAGCCATTGTATTAATTTCTGTTATAAGCACCATGGAAAACCTATCCCCCAGGAGATCAGATCTCATTCCACCAGGGCTGCATCTACTTCAGCAGCCTTTCTCAGAGGTGTTCCTACCAGGGATATTTTAGAAGCTGCTACCTGGAGTTCAGTTCATACTTTCACCAAGCATTATCACTTATCAATTTTCTCTAAATCCAGAGCTGGCTTTGCCACTGCTGTTTTGCAGGGCCTTGTAGCTGTTCCTAATGCTCTATAAATCCATCCTCCCAACCTTAGCTTTGGGAATCCAGCCAAATGTCGTCGGCTGCATGTTTTATACCCCCTGACGACCTAACGTCATGGAAGAAGAGACAGTAACCGACGTAGGATCCAAGACTTTGTTAATCAGTCCAACTGAGGGCAACCTGCCAGCAGATTACCCAAATGTAATGACTGCAACAGTGAATACACTCGAACATCTACATTTATGGTAAGTGTACACAACTGTACTATTCCTATGATGCAAAGACTTTTATGTGTATTTAGAGTGATGTTATTAGGCTAAATTGTTAAAGGAGAGATTGAGGCTGTATTTTTTTTTTTTTAATAGATGATGGCTACACCTCCACCTTTTTTTCTTGCTCTGTCTAGTCGTCATATTATATCCAGGAAGAATAATTTCCTCATCTTTCATTTATTGACTTGGCAATGTTTCGGTTATGACTAGAATATCAGGGCAGTATTGAGCTATCTAGGCATAGACATCTGGCTGTTTATTATAAATGCTTTTAAGGTTGGTAGTATATGTGTGATAAGCCTGATGTATTTTTTAGAGGCTGTTTGGACTGGTGGTAGTGTTAAGTTTGAGGGGCCTGGATTAGTATGTATGTCACTACATAGGTGTTTGAATTTTGAGCCTAGAGTTAGTTTTTTGGTAGAATATTCTAAGTAACAGTAATGTTTTTGAAGAAGTGTATGATTTGTGCTGTAAATAGGGATGGAGATGTGCTAAAACTGGAGTGGGATATATTAGCTAGCAAAAAGTCTGAGTAGTGGTCATTTTTTAAATTGTTAATTGGAGATTGCTGATAGTTGGTAACATGGGCTAATTATAAAATTGTTCATCAGCAATCCGGACCAAAATAAAGTACAGTTATGTAAGTAAACTTACCTTTACTGTAATAATAGTAGCATAAGCAGTATGGGTCTCATACCAGAGTTTGGGAAGAAAAAACAGCATTCAGGAGCCACTGGAGAGTAGTCCTTGCTGAGCCTGCCCTAGACCTAGAGAAAATCTTAATTTGTAATGCTTGGTAAAGGTGTGCACAGATGGCTAAGTTTCTTCCTCTAGTATATTTCTAGTGTGCATCCTTTCCAGAAAGCTACAGAAGTAGCCAAAGCCCTAGTAGAGTGAGTCCTGACTTGTTATGGTGAGGATAACAAAAAGCAGTAGCGTTAGAGGGTCATTTAGAAATTGATTGTTTTAATACAGATTGCCCCTTTGTCTTGCATTCATAGGGAATAGTTAATTACAATTTCTGAAGGTTTTTGTCCTGTCAGTGTAGTATTAGAGTTGCCTATGGGCATCCATAGTGCATAGAATTCTTTGTACCCTATTCTTTGGATCTGGATAGGAAACAAGGAGATGCACATCCTGGCTCAAAGTAAACCGTGAGGCCACTTTATAAATAAAGTAAGTATTCATTCTCAGCTACATTATCCTTGTGAAAGATGAGATGTGGGTGACTCACTGTAAGAGCTTGTAAGTCAAATATTCTTGCTGACGTCAGAGCAGCAAGTAGCACTGTTTTCCAAGGTAAATAACTTCAAACCAGCCTCATGATCAAGCTCAAACGTAAATGTGTATACTTGTGTAGTACAAAATGAAGATCCCAAGAAGGAGCATCCTGTCTTCAGGATGGGTGAGTTATGTAAACCCTCTTCAAAAACAGTTTGACTTGAGGCAAGGTAGAAAGGGGCATCCATGGGCAGACAAACAGAGAGGGCTGAAGGGTGAATTTTGAGAGAAGAGTAAGAAAGGCCAAAGAATAATAATTCACACAAGTATTGTAGAACCAGAGGTATCAGGGCCGTAAAGTGATCCTGGTTCTTGCATTGGTACCAACTAGAAAATCTTTTCTACTTAGCCAAATACGATTTCCTATTGGCAGGTTTCCTAGCCACCTTTAATACCTGCCTCACATCCTGAAAAAACAGATGCTTAAAAGGTATTCCAATTCTGTCATCCAGGCAGTGAGTTGAACATCCATTATCCTTTGTGTACAAGTCCATCCAGTGAGGAAGATTGTGATAATTTTCCATGGCCAATTTGAGAAGGAGAGAGTCACTTTTGCCTGGACCAAAAGGGAGTTAGTAGAATAGTCTATGCAGTCTTGTCCTGAATCTTTAGAACAACTATGGCTGTCATAAGAAAAGGTGGAAAGGCATCCAGGAACATCTTCCACGGGAATGAATAAACGTTTGTCTTCCAGGCCTTTGTGCAAGGAGCCCTGGAGGAGAATGTCTTTAACTGTTTCTTGTGAAAGGAGGCAAACTGATCTACTTGAGCTGTTCCCCAGGTGGATCAATTCATGGAAGACCCTTGGGTGCAACTACTATGCGTGGAGGTCTGTCCTAATTCTCCTCAGCTCATCTCCAATAACATTTGGGTCTGACAGATTATAGGAATCCTGGAGGGCCAAACTGAGGTGAGTTGCTAGTTCCTAGGCTGCAGTAGCAAAGCTCTGATGGTTTGGTTCCCTAACCACTAATTTTACATTGCTGTTTTCAAGCTGTGTGTGGAAGATGCCCTAAAGCTTTGGAAGCTGGATGGTTGTCCAGTCCTTGGCAGAAAATTACCTTTTAGCTTAGGCTACTGCAACAATGATCTAATGATGCATGGTGAATGCACAGTATGTGACAACGGAAAAATGTAATTAGTGTCTACATTTTTAAAAAAACAAAAAATAATCTTGTATGAATTCAGTCATTCCACTTCAACATGTTAGACTAGTTGCCACAGCCAGTAGCCAGTGTGGCTCAAGAAAAATTTCCCAGGCTTTAACTCCTTCCCTACTCCATAATGCTGTGTACTGTCTGTAATCTCTAGATCTCTTGCTGAAATGAGCAAAGCATTGTAGAAAACAGTCCTAGTTTTGTCTAATTTAGCTGCCTTTCAACTTCTGTGTTTGTCAGTGTTTGCTTTTGATACTTGGTTTGGATAATAGCTTATTTATTTCCATGTATCCAGATTAGAGCTTTCCTTTTTGAGGAGTAGTTTCTTGTCAGTCGTATTGTGTCCTCCCCTGATCTTGTGGTGTTTTGTCTCATATTTTTTGCTTTCCTTATGTAATTAGCTAATTTTAACTTGTAATTTGCTGTACATTAGAAATTTTTAGTGTCTGTACATCCTGTTGGCAGTTTTTTTTACCTCTGGCTGTTGTTGCTCTGCATTAGATGTTATTGATGTTGGATAAACAGGATTTAAAAATAATGCTCTGGATGTAATCATAATTCCACCCCAAGATAGAGCATACTTTGTGATTTGTATTTGTATGAAGAATGTCACTTTTGTACTAGTGTTCAACTTGAAATTTTAATTAATGGGAGAAAATATGATTTTTAAAAGAATTGTTTCCTAAAAGTTTCTCATCCGAGGATAGACAAGAAAAAAATAACATGAATGGAATGGGGAATTTCCTTCTGTTACTGCTTCCTGGATCTCCCCCCATCCCTGCTAAGTGGATTAGGATCAATGCCTTTTCAGGAGCTTCTGTAGTAAGGACAAGACTTCTTAAGTTCTTCTAGCTGAAGATTCTATTTGTCCTCAAAAAAGATAGAGTAGTATTTCTTCATTCTTGAAGCCTACTTGTCTAGGGGACTGTCCTTTCTCCGCACAGCTCTCCTGTTATCTTAAATATGGATTGGTAGAAGATGATGAGGATTAAAGTTCAGATAGAACTAGGGTGTTTAGAAAGACTTCACCCCACCAAAAAAATGCAAATATTGGCAACTCCTAAACAGAGTGATTTTGCCAAAAGCCACGTAAGCAGTGCACATTTATGTTTTGTTTTGTTTTTTACATTTAAGTGTACAGATTGTTGTTGTTAGTAATGACACCAGATTACTCTGTGTTGCTGCTACAACCCTGATTGCTGCTATCGAAGCATCAATCACGATTTTGGTACCAGGTGCCTTCACGGGTGTCCAGGATATTGAAATTGTCTGTATTTTACCCTATTGGGGTCTGATAGATGTTGAAGAACTTTGTCAGAGCTGTTGGTCTCTTAAGGGCCTGGATTCAGCCAGAGTGTGCATCTAGATTGTAGCATATGAACAGCATAACTTCATAACACAGTGTTGAATGAGCATTCCTTGTGGCCTTTGATTAGCAGCCTTAGCTCCAGGTAGTTGTAATTTTGGACTTCAGTTCCTATTTCTGCGACAGAGGAGTGAAGGCTGACGCACTGTTCCAGGCCAGATAGTCATTTTTGTCTTTGGATTCTTCCTCTCCATATCTCCGAAAGAGGAAGTTCAATAACAGAGAGCATCAGCTCCCCTTTGCAATCTCCAGCTTCAGATGGAGGTATGGTTGATTGAGAGCAGTCCTTACTTCCCCTCCTAATGACCCTAAAGTTGGAGAAACCTTTTAAATGATGTATAAGAATAAGTCATGTCCCATATAACCAGTTTCTCCATTAGGAGAGATCCTTCAGGAGGCTTTCCAATCACTACCACCATCCTTTTCAGTAGTTCCCCTTCATACAAAATGATTATTTCATTCAAGACCCTGACATGGTTGCTGCTATCCCTAGCAGACTGGACTCACTCTGGTTCCCCAGAGTTTGAGTGTTGAACTAAGACTCTGCTAGCCTGTTCTTTCATGGTGGCTTTGGCCCTGCATATCAGATTCTGTCGGTCCATCCCATATAAGGAAGTTAGTGAGATGGGCCATTTCAGGAAGTACATTTCTGAGTCCTTTACTTTATTTTTTAGCTGTAAACACTTCTTGATCTGCTTTTTTTGTGACTTGGCCAGTGAAATGGCCTGCACATTGCAGAAATTGCCACACTGAGATATGCAGTCCAAGGTGGTGGCAGCTATGTTGCATGTCTTGAGTATCACATGATGCATTTGACAGCGTAGTGAGGGCCTAAACAGATATCACTGCCTACAGGCATACCTTCTTTGGCACTATGATCTTGCTAATAACTTTAAGATGATTTTTACAAACATTCCCTTCACATGGGCTGAACATGTTTGTCCAACAGTGAAAGTAAAGCTGGAAAGAGAGTGAATAGAAAGGCAAAGGATTTACATTAGTTGGAGTAAAGTTCTCAACTCCTTAACAGACATTCTCCTGAGCAAATAACAAAAAAAGACTCAGTTATGGTATATAAAAAGACAGTAGCAGGACTTGGCAGCATTCTGATCGAGGCCAGTGTGGACACTTATTTGCAGAACTGCCACCGCCAGCATTGATGGGGGCAGTTGGCAAAACTAGGAGTTTTGTAATCCTTTTGGAGGATGGGGTCAGGCTCAGTATCCATGAAGGAGATTGCCTAATTGTCCCATTGTGGAGGCAGCGTTAAGTCAAACGGCCCTCCATTTACCTGAGTAGATGAGTCGCACAGGTCAGGTGGATAAGGACAGTCATATCCAGAGACTGTACAGTTAAATTTTTCACCAAGCCACAACCACCTTCTCTTGTCATTCTGGACATCTCACCCCATCAGAAAAGTGCAACCAGAGTTTTTGTTCAACGTGTTCTAAAGAAATTAGTAATTCAGGAGGTCCCACCAGAACAGAAAAAGTCCATGCTTTACTCCACGTTCTTTTTGGATCCAAAGAAAACAAAGGACATAGAGCCCATAATGGATCTTGATGAGTTAATTAAAAAGGTAAAGTTCTGGGGGACTGTATATTGAGTAACAGCTTAATTCTAGCTCTCCCAGTATGAAAACAGAAATTTAGCAGAAAAAGCCAGAGGACTTATATTTCTGGGTAAATTTCAGTAACTGACTAGTAAGTGCACTGCCTGGATGCCAGGAAAAAAGAAATACAGAGGACCTGAAGGAAAATCAGCTTCAATTGTGAGGAAAAAACACTGGCTGTGAGAAGTATTGCAGCTGTTCAGCAAAAAGCAGTGCAAGCTCCAGATATGACTTCCAGTAACCTAGAGGAAAGTATAAGGCAACTGTAAACAGACCTGATTGAAATAAAACACTGATGAAGTATATCAACTCCAACAAAAGGCTGGAAAAAAAAATGACAGAAACTTTAAACAGATATTTAGATGAGGAGATAAAACTGCAAAGATCAGAGGTCGAAATGAAGAAAAAGCTGGGTGAATATGAGACTGAATTACCTAGAGCCATATTTTACACTGAGTGGCTAGCCCCGCCATTGTGTGCAGTATGTGACAAAAGGTCAAAGCTAGAGTCCGAGGGGCTGCAGCCAGCTAGCATAACATCTCAAGTGTTTTTTGTGATAGAAGAATGCCAAAGAATCTGAAAAGTCAGGTGTACAAGACAGTGGTGTGACCAGTACTACTGTATGGTACAGAAACCTGGGCAGTAAAGGCAGAGCAGATGATAAAGCTAGAGGTGAGGGAAATGGGAAGTGCCTGAGAAGGGTGGTAGGATGCATACTATGAGACAGATGAAGAAATGAGGACATAGCAGAAGCCAAAGCAGCTTCAATTGCAGAAAAGATAAGAGAACAGGTTGTGGTGGTTCGGACACGTGCAGAAAAGCAGAAGGCAATCTTGTGAAAAAGATTTGGGACAGACAGGAAGAAGGTAAGAGGAAACGAGGACGTCCAGCAAAGAGGTCGATGGATTGTATAAAAGATGATCTGCGACAGTCCGGCATGAGTGTTGAAGAAGGCAATAGTGTGGTCTGAATCGAGAGAGATGGTGACAGTTAACACGACATCCCAATCCCATGTAGAAAATGGGGCTTATGATTATGGGGGGGCCAAAAGGGAAAATATAACAAAGGAGAGTAGATTTTTGAGGACATTTATAAAAATATTTGGTATGGAAGATGTGAATTCAATACTAGGAGTTTGGAGTGAATTTACATGTTATACAAAACTGGGTTAGGCTAAACAGAATTTACATTAAACAGGGACATGTGCATTTTATTGACTGCCTTTATACGCACCCAGTAACCATTTCAGATCACATGAATAACAACTAAAATAAAATACAGGGTAATGAAATAAAAATGAGACACTGGCACTTTTCCACCTATCTGTTGAAAAGAGAAGAATTTAAGGAATTGGTAGTGGAAATTATTCAGGAGCGATTAGAGAAGATAGAAATTTCTTCGGAAAATAGCTAGGGAGAAGGATAAAATTAAAGTGGAGTTTAAAAATAGGGTGGAAATAAAGGGGTGATATGGTTCAGAAGCAACAATAATTATTTAAAGGGACTGACAAATTTTAAAGTATTGCAAAATAGGGGGAATCCCACAGAACAAGAAGCGGAGCAACTGCAGAATGCTAAACAGAAAATAAGGGAGTACCTCAATAATATGCATGAGTATAGAAAGATTGCTGTTGAGCAACTTTTTTGATAATAAGTCTAGAGCACAAAAACTTACAGCACAACGACTCAGGCAACAGAAAGTAGAAAGGGCTGTTGCAAAGCTTAGGGAGCATTAAACAAGGAAGATAACAAAGAGATCCATATTTCGGAAATTCTATGAAAGTCTGTATAAAGCATAGAAATATGGAAATCAAGAAAAGGTACAAATGGAAATGTTTATGGAAGAATTCAATCTACCAAAGAGGAAGGTGAGCCTCGATTACTAACAGTTAGGATAGAAGGAAAGGAGATAAAAATGGTAATGCATAATCAACCCACAGAAGGTCCCCAGGAGTAGATGGTATTCCTGTGGAAGTTTGGAAGCTAGGAAAGAAAAAACTGATAAAGATCTGGAAGGTTTTCTTTAACAGTTATATTAGGAGGATACTGGAAGAAAGCGTTGGTAGCTGTAATAACTGAAGAGACTAAAGATCCATCAGATCCAGCTTCATACAAGTCCATATAAATACTAAACCATAATTGTAAAGTGTTTATAGCATCATACGAAATTACAAAGCTAATGACCCTAGGGCCCTTACAAGTCTAGCCAAGTTGAAACTCTGTTCCCAAGAGTGCCAGTTTTGAGAAGACACTGGACTCAGCACCTATTACCCCTCTCCAGAAGGGGTACAAGTGGAATCCCTAGGGTGGATTTATGGTTACCCAATCCAGTCGTAGAATTTTGCTTAAATAGGGTGAACGAGGGACATGTTCTTCATTCCACATTGCTGCAGTCCTAACTATTGGGTAGTCCGCTGTCCAGTCGGCCCGAATACCAAAGTATATGGCTGACGTCGGTCACGGCGCATTAGACTGACGTCAGTACGTCAGGGTACTAATGCGCATGACCGACGTCATATCCTCAGTCTTTTTTGCCGCATGGTCCGATGCAGAAGCAATTTTGCGAGTGCAGGTTGGCGTTCTGAAAGTTTCTGAAGTCAGAGTTTCAGACCGAATCAAAGTTGGCTAAGTACCCGCTAGAATATTTTGGTTTTTCTTGCCTCAGTATTTAACCGGATGTCAGAAAAAGTGAATAACTGTATTTCTTGTGGGAAACAGATACCTCATAGGGATTACCATACTTTGTGTATACCTTGTTTAGGGCCTGAGCACGACGTTGTTGGATGCCGCTCTTGTGCTAGATTTAACAAACGCACTATTAAGAGAAGGTTAGACTGTGCCAGGTTAGTGTTTGGGAAGCGTTGTAATTATAAAATGCCGCCGGATGCTCCGGCCGCTTCAGCCAAAAGCACAAGGACAAAGCAGCGAAGCCTAGGGGAAGAACCGACAGTCCCGGACGCCGGTTCTTTAGAGGGCTCAGTGGAGCCGGAGGTTCTGCCAGGAGTTTCTTTGGAGTCTCAGGGAGAAACTGTATTGTTGCAGGATGTGTCCTCTCAGGAAGTAGGCCAGGCTGAAGGGGCTTCTCAGGTGGCTGTTCTTCCTTCTCTTCCTAAGGTGGTTAGGGCCTCGCCTTCTGTTGCCAAGGCTTCTTTAAGAGGCAGGCCTACTTTAGCTTCTGTGGGGTTTCTCCTAATGTTTCAGGGTCTTTGCCTAAGAAGCATATGCTAAAAATGGCAGAGGATTTGATTACTATGATTAGAGGTTCTATGCCCCCTCCTGATAAGAGGCCTAGGGTGGAACCTGAGTTTGAGAGTTTTGAGCAATGTTCGGAGGCTTCTGAGTCTTCTGCTGAGGACTTGCAGGAGTATCCTCCTTATTCTGATTCTGATGTGGATGATTCTACTCCTTCAGCTTCGCCTCCTGAGGATTTTTCTTTTCAGAGACCCTGCATTCCATGAGGGAGCATTTTAAATGGGAAGGTCAAGATTTCTCTGATTCCAGGAAGAGGCTTAGAGAATTCTTGTTTTACCCCAGCATAGGCCTTTAGCTATACCTCCTGTTCTGAATGTTGTAGAAGATGTTTTGCAGAGGCTTCACTAAATCCTGATTCTTTGCCTCCTGCCCCAGTTAAACCGGATAGGTACTATAGGGTGCCTGAAGCCCATAAGTATCTTTTAAGAGTCCTAGGGCGGACCCAGAAACTGTCTCTCAGGGGCCTAAAGGTGTGAAGGCTTCTGTGGTTAAAAATCCTGTTCCTCCTGATAAAGAGGCAAGGGCTTTGGATAGATGGGGAAAGAAAGTGTACACTTCTTCCACTTTAGCCATGAGGGCGTTGAATTGTCAGTTTCATATGTTAAAATATCAGAATTATCTCCTTTCACAATTGAAGTCTAAGGTGGATGCTCTGGCTGAAGGTATTGAGTGTAAAGAGCTGCAGGATTTAGTTCATGTTTCTGAACAAGTGGGAAAGCATTCTTTGCAGTGTGGTTTTGATGCTGTGCAGGCCTCCTCGAGGGTGGCTGCCACTGGTTCTGTTCTTCGAGGCACGCCTGGCTGAGAGATCAGAACTTAGCTGAGCATGTTAAGACAAGGATTTTGGATGCTCCTTTACAGTCTGATGTGTTGTTTGGTTCGCCTGTGGAAGCAGTTTTAAAGAAAATGGAGGACAAGGCTAAGTCTATGCAAACTGTTAAGGATTTTTGCAGGTGCAGCCTCCGAAGTTTAGTAGAAATTGGCCTACTAAGGGGTGGACTTATCCTGCTTATGATTCCCAGTCTAGGGGTAGGTCTAGACGTGGTAGGGGCAGAGCTCAAGGTTCTTTTAGGCCTAGGACAGGGAGTTCACCTGCTCAGACTTCTGGTGAGGGTAGGGGTCAGTCCTTTCGTAAGCAGACCCAATGACCTGCCTTTTCAGCTGCCAGTACATTCTCGCCTGGCGGCACCTCTAGGAGGAAGACTGTCTCTTTTCAAAGAAAATTGGGATTTAATTACCCAAGACAAATGGGTTCTGGATATCATTCACCACGGTTACAGGTTTTATTTCCATACCTTGCCTCCTTTCAAAGGCATGCCAGACATTCCTCCTCTACAAAGAACAGAGGCTCGCAAACAAATTTCTCTGTTACTCCAAATAGGAGCCATTCAGTCAGTTCCTGTGCCGGAAAGGGGCCTAGGATTTTATTCTCGCCTGTTCCTGGTACCAAAGAAGGGGAACACGTGGAGACCAATTTTGGATTTATCTATCCTCAACACTTATCTGGACATTCCAAAGTTCAAAATGTTGACGTTACAACAGCTTTTACCTCTGCTGGGCAAAGATCACTGGATGGTAACTTTAGATCTCAAGGAAGCTTACCTTCATGTGCCTATAAGACTAAGTTGCAGAAAGTATCTGCGTTTTCGAGCTGGAAATTCTCATTATCAGTTCTCTGCATTGCCCTTTGGCTTATCTACTGCCAGAGTATTCACAAAGGTCTGGCTCCAGTGATAGCTTACTTCAGGCTAAAAGGAATTCAAATCTATCCTTACTTGGACGACTGCCTGATTCTGGCTCAAGAAAAGGAAGACCTTCTACAGCATTTGGAATATGTCATAGCAGTGCTAAGATGCCTAGGGTATTCTGTGAACGAAATAAAGTCCAGTCTAGTACCCTCTCAAGACATGTGCTTTCTGGGTGTGAGACTGAATACAGCAGCCCAGATGGCCTTTTTAACCCCGGACAAACAAAAGAATCTTTCCAGTTACTTCCATCAATTATCTCTTCAGTCCGGGCTGACTGCAAGGACAGTCCTTCAAGCCTTAGGGTTCATGGCATCTTGTATTCTGGTGCTTCCCAATGCCAAACTGCATATGAGGAAGCTACAATGGTATCTCAAAAATCTATGGACACAGCACTGCCAGGATTTGGACACTGTCATTCAAATAATACTTTGCATTCAAAAGGAATTTTTGTGGTGGGCTCAGGAATGTCACCTAAACAAGGGACTCTCTGTGACCCGGCCAGAGGCAAGTCAGATTCTAACGACAGATGCCTCAGACATTGCTTGGGGAGCTCATCTAGATGGAAAGTGGATACAAGACAAGTGGCCTGCCAGACTACAGCATCTACATATCAACAAGAAAGAGATGTTAGCAGTCCAGTTTGCATTAATGGCTTTCAAGGAGTTACTTCTTCCAGGGCAGGTGTTGATTCTAACAGACAACACAACTGTCATGTGGTACATCAACAAACAAGGGGGAACACATTCTTACCCATTGTGCAGGCAAGCAATGATTTTATGGGAGACTGCGCTCAGCTTGCAACTAACTCTTCAGGCAAGGTTTCTGCCGGGAGCACAGAACTCCTTAGCAGATGTGTTAAGCAGACAAATCATGGATCCCCACGAGTGGAAACTGGATCTTCATGTAACTCCAGACATAGATCTGTTCGCTTCTCCACTAAACCACCAGCTGCCAAAGTTTTGCACAAGGATTTCATCACACAGCTTGGAAAGTGGATGCTCTTTCTTTCAGTTGGAAAAATCTTCATGTGTATGCTTTTCCACCTCTGCCTCTTCTCCCAAAGGTGCTTCTAAAGGTCAGACAAGACAAGCCAAGGATGATTTTAATAGCTCCAGATTGGCCTCGGCAGCACTGGTACCCATTACTGAGGAGTCTGGTAAGGAAGCCTCCATGGCCTTTACCCTTGATTCCACACCTATTGTCTCAGAGGGACGGTCATCTGCTCAATGTCAAGCTTCAAACTCTTCATCTAACAGCCTGGCATATTCTGTTTTGAAAGACAGCAGGTCTCAACTTCCTCAACAAGTTTTAAATGTGATTATGGAAGCAAGAAGACCTAGTACAAGGAAAGTGTACGCAGAAAAATGGAAGAGATTTTTATTTTGGACTGCAGCAAAGAATTTGGAGATTTCGGAGCCTAATTTGAGTGTGGTTCTTCAATATCTTACTGAGTTACTGGACAAAGGTTTGTCTTTCTCTTCCATTAAGATTCATGCTGCAGCAATTTCAGCTCACTATGATTGTGACCCACCATTGTTTTCACATCCTTTGTTCAAGCAATTTCTTAGGGGCAAAGAATATAAGACCCCCAATGAGCTCCTACTCCTGCTTGGGATCTCAATTTTGTGTTGGAGAAACTTACTCTACAACCTTTTGAGCCTGCAGCTACTGCTGACCTGAAATACTTGTCTTGGAAGACTGCTTTTTTGTTGGCCATTACTTCTGCAAGAAGGGTTTCTGAGTTTACAGGCCCTTATGGCGGTTGAGCCTTTTTTGATTTTTCATAAGGATAGGGTATCATTACGTACTAATCCTTCCTTTATGCCTAAGGTGGTTTCTAGTGTGGCTTTAAACCAAACTATTCATTTGCCTACTTTTTATGCAGATCCCCAAAATAAAGGGGAAAAGATTTTGCACACTTTAGATGTACACAGGCAATTGCGTTATTATTTAAGCAGGACTAAGGATTTTAGACAGTCTCAGCAGTTGTTTGTTTCTTTTGCTTTGAGTTCGCAGGGCGAGCCTGTGTCAAAACAAACTATTTCTAGGTGGATTGGGTTTTGCATTGCATTTTGTTATTCCCATCATGGCAAAGAGATTCCAGCGGGATTAGGCCTCATTCCACTAGGGCTACTGCCACTTCAACAGCATTTCTAAGGGGGGTGGCAACTAAGGATATTTTGGAGGCAGCTACTTGGAGTTCAGTGCATACTTTCTCTAAGCATTACCACCTTCCTCTCTACTCTAAGTCTAGGGCTGGTTTTGCCACAGCTATTTTGCAAGGCATGTTATCAGCTCCTGCTTCCTTATGATTTGCCAGCCTCCCTTACCTCTGCTTTGGGATTCTACCCAATAGTTAGGACTGCAGCAATGTGGAATGAAGAACATAGTACAGTTTTGTACCTACCATAAATGTAGATGTTCGAGGATCCACATTGCTGCAGTCCAATTTACCCTCCCTCCTTCCCTCTGTGTTTAGGGGTGGTTGTGTAGGTGAGATTATATTCTGGTACCTTTGTATATATTGTATATATTTTTGGTGCAGGTATGTTTGGTGTGTTTTGGTTTTGGCCTTGTCTTTTTAGGGTCTTCTGACATCTGGGGCAAGAAAAGACTGAGGATATGACGTCGGTCATGCGCATTAGTACCCTGACGTACTGACGTCAGTCTAATGCGCCGTGACCGACGTCAGCCATATACTTTGGTATTCGGGCCGACTGGACAGCGGACTACCCAATAGTTAGGACTGCAGCAATGTGGATCCTCGAACATCTACATTTATGGTAGGTACAAAACTGTACTTTAGTTTGACATGAATTTGGAAGACTGCTCTAAAGATGGGGTGATCTCTGGGGATAAGTGTGTCTCTCCAGCAAGCTGTTCTTAGTGTTTCACTGTTGCAGTCATTACATTTGGGTTATCTGCTTGCAGGTAGCCCTCAGTTGGCCTGATTAACAAAGCCTTGGGTTCTGCATCTGTTACTGTCCCTTCTTCCATGACGTCAGGTCGTCAGGGGTATAAAACATGCAGCCGATGCCATTACATCAGTCTTTCTTGCCGTGCAGTGCCCGAAGCAGAAGCAGTTCGCAAGTGCCAGTCGACCGACTCCTGAAATTTTCGTTTTTGAGTTTCAGAACCAAAGTCTTCGACTAAAGCTAAGTACCCCGTTGGGGAAACTTTTTCTTGCTCCTTTCCGATGTCAGTAAAAGTAAATAATTGCATTACTTGTGGAAAGCAAATACCTCATAAAGATTTTCATTCATACTGTATTCCTTGCCTAGGCCCTGACCACGACGTACCTTGCTGTCGGTTTTGTGCTTTATTTAGTCAGCGCACTATCCGTCGTCGGTATATTTTCGCCTCTAAATATTTCGGTTTAATTATCCAGAAATGTCGTCGGTTAGCCATCCAACTACCGGGATTCTGAAAAAAATGCAAAGATAAAGACAGAAACAGGCCGCCGAGGTCCAAAACTGCCGACGACGCTTCTCCTAAGCCAGTCGCCAGTTCGCCGGTACTCAGTGAGGTGCTTTTGCAGCCCCTGATACCCACTACTTCTGATTCGCAGGCCTCTACTGAGACCCATTCGGAGTCCAGTATGCCGTGAGATGCTTCAACTATGGAACCCATGGATGTCTCTACCTTGGATGGTTCCAGAGCTGCTGTGCAGGCACCGGCTTCTGAGGGTGTATTCAAGCCTACGGACTTGCATATTAAATTGGCGCCTCCTCCTTCAATTAGGCCTAAATCTTGAACCTTGCCTAGAAAAGACGACGCCCATGCCACATGCTCAGGCCTCTATGCCTAAAAAACAAATGATAAGACTGACTGAAGATCTTATAACTCTAATCAGGGGTAGCCAGCCCCTCCTTTCTAAGAGGCCTAGGACTGAAGTTGTTTTTGAATCTTCTGAGCAGGATTCTGTTTGTTCTGATTCTTCTGATGATCTGGATTTACCCTTATCTACTTATGAGGATTCTGATGCAGAGGTCTCCATCCCCCCTGCTTCCCCTGCAGAGGACTTTTCTTTTGGGGAAACCTTACATACTCTAAGGGAGCATTTCCACTGGGAAAGCCAGGATTTTTCTGATTCAAAAAAGAGGCTTAGGGATTTCTTACTCCTACCTCAGCATAGGCCTTTAGCTATTCCTCCTGTGCTAGACACTGTTGATGATGTTTTTTCGGAATCTAGTTTGGCCCCTGATTACTAGCCTCCTGCTCCCAGAAAACCTGACAGATACTACAGGGTCCCTGAGTCACACAAGTTCCTTTTTAAAAATCCTGTTGCGGATCCAGAGACTATTTCGCAGGGGCCCAAGGGCATTAAGGCTTCTACTGCTAAAAATCCTACCCCTTCTGATAGAGACTCCAGGGCGCTGGATAGATGGGGTAAGAAGGATTATACTTCTGCAACCTTGGCCATTAGGGCTTTAAACTGCCAGTTTCATATGTTAAAGTATCAGCAACATGTTATTGGATTGCTTAAACAGAAAATGATGTTGATTCCTGACTGTGTGGAAAATAAAGAATTACAGGATTTAATGCATTCTGCTGAACAAGTTGGAAAACATAACTTTGCAATGTGGTTTTGATTCATTAGAGGCATCTTGTAGGGCTGCTGTCACTGGGTCTGTGCTCAGAAGGCATGCTTGGCTAAAGGAGCAATCTTTGCCTGATCATGTTAAAGGTAAATTGTTGGCTGCTCCCTTAAATCAGGACCGCCTGTTTGACAACAAGGCTGAGGAAGTTCTTAAAAATATGGAAGATAAAGCCAAATCTATGCAAACTGTTAAAGATTTTTTACAAGTTCAGCCTCCTAGATTTAGTAGGCACTGGCCCTCTAAGAATTGGTCCTTTCCAGCCCCTTCCAGGTCTTCTCAAGCCAAACCCAGACGCAGCAAAAACCCCAGGTTTCAGTCCCAGAGGACACACAGGACTAAGCAGTGGGGGGCCTCCACTTCCAAATCTGGGAATAACAAGACTCCCCTCATGGTAAACTGTCTCAATGACTTCTTTTTAAAATTTCCAAGCACTTATCAACTGCCTGCCCCTTTGGGGGGAAGATTGCTCTTCATGCAAAGAACTGGGAACTCATTACCCAGGACAAATGGATTTTAAATATAGTGTCCTAGGGATACAGATTTTACTTCCACACGTTGCCAACATCAAGCGGGTGGCCGGACCTACCCCCAAATCAGTGGGCAGAGGCTCAAAAACAAGTACTTTTTCTCTTAAGCATGGGGGCTATTCAACTGGTACCAGAAGAGGAAAAGGGACAAGGTTTCTACTCTAGACTTTTCCTAGTACCCAGAAAAGACAATTCATGGCGTTCTATCCTGGACCTCTGTACTCTAAACACCTTTTTGGAGATTCCGAAATTCAAGATGCTGACTCTTCACCAGTTACTTCCTATGCTAGGCAAAGATGCCTGGTTGGCAACATTAGATTTAAACGAAGCATACCTGCACATCCCAATCAGGGAATCTTCCAGAAGATACCTACTCTTCAAAGTAGGCTACATGCACTATCAGTTCTCTGCACTGCCCTTTGGCTTTCCTACTGCGCCCAGGGTATTCTCAAAGTGCCTAGCTCCAGTTATTGCATTTTGCAGGCAAAGAAATATTCAAATATACCCATACCTGGACGATTGTCTAATTCAGACAGAAAGTCAGGACATACGTTTGAACCATCTGCCCTTTGTACGAAGGGTTCTAACTTGTCTGGGGTACACCATAAATGGAAAGAAATCACACCTGGTACCCCGTCAACAAATTATATTCCTGGGAGCAAACTTGTGTACAACTTCCCAGATGGCTTACCTCACGCCAGAGAAACAAATTCATTTGACAACCTACTTCAAACAAGTGGCCACAAAAACCCTGCTATCTGCAAGACAAATACTGTAAGCCTTGGGGTTCATGGCCTCCTGCATTCTTCTAATTCCATATCCAAGACTGCATATGAAGAAACTACAGTGGTATCTAAAAAACCTATGGTGTCAACATTCTCAGGATCTAGAAGCAATGATTCCTAACATACCTTGCCTACGGCTAGAATTCTTTTGGTGGGCAGAGGCCTGACACCAAAACAAGGGACTACCTTTCACACCACTCCCTGCCACACCCATACCCTAATAGATGCATCAGACTATGCTTGGGGGGGGCTCACCAGGCAGGGAAGTGCATTCAGGGCAAAAGGAACCCAAGTCAAATGCACCTGCATATCAATCAAAAAGAAATGTTAGCTGTACAGAATGCTCTGACAGCCTTCAAGGAACACATTGTTCCAGGACAACTTATGGGAAAGACGGACAACACCACTGTTATGTGGTACATAAGCAGGGGGGTACACATTCTTACCCCCTGTGCAGATTAGCCATGGCATTGTGGAACACAGCCTTGAGCTACCAAGTGCACCTACAAGCTCAATTCCTGCCAGGAAAATTATATACACTGGCAGACAGACTAAGCAGAAACCTCATGGACCTACACGAGTGGAAACTGGAACCAAGGATTTTCAACATGTTGACAAGCAAATGGGGGAGCCCAGATATAGACCTGTTTGCCTCTCCCCAGAACTACCAATTGGACAAATTTTGCACAAGGACTCCCAACAAACAAGCCTGGAAAGTGGATGCTCTGTCCTTCAGCTGGAAAAAACTATCAGTCTATGCCTTCCCCCCTCTGCCTCTGCTCTCCAAAGTACTACTAAAAATCAAAACAGGACAAACCAAGGATGATTTTTATTGCTGCAGACTGGCTACACCAACACTGGTACCCCTCCTGCGCAGTGTGTCACGGTTACCCCCATAGCACCTGCCTCAGACTCCTTCCCTGTTGTCTCAGCAGGAGAACCAAATTCTGCACCCTCAGCTTCTAACACTGAACCTTGCAGCCTGGCTAATTATATAATCTCTCTTTTGCCATCCCTCAGTAAACCTGTGATGGATATCATTTTAGAGGCAAGGAAGCCTAGTGCTAGAAAATCATATGCTGAAAAATGGAAAAGATTCTGTGCCCGGAACCAGTCTCAAGGGATGAGCACAACAGTGCCCAATTTACCTCAGTTTTACAATACTTAACTGAGATGCTTCACAGGGGCCTGTCCTTTTCCTCCATTAAAATTCACGCCTCAGCCATTTCAGCTCATTATAACACAGAACCTCCCCTCTTCTCTCATCCTCTGCTCAAGCAGTTCCTCAGAGAGGCCAAAAAGTTACGACCAGCCAGGAGAGCTCCAACTCCAGCCTGGGACCTAAACTTTGTATTGGAGAAACTCACTCTTCCTCCTTTCGAGCCAGCTGCTACTACAGACTTAAAATTCCTTTCTTGGAAAACAGATTTCCTTTTAGCAATCACTTCAGCAAGAATGGTATCTGACTTACAGGCCCTTATGGCAGTGGAGCCTTTCATCATCTTTCATGCGGACAGGGTGTCCCTCAGGACCAATCCCTCCTTCATGCCCAAGGTGGCATCCAGTGTCACCCTTAATCAGTCCATTTGCCAACCTTCTTTCCTAATCCACAGAACAAAGGGGAATGGATACTGCACTCCTTAGATGTGCACAGACAACTTAGATTCTACTTGGACAGGACTAAACCTCAAAGGAAATCTGAACAACTGCTGGTGGCATTTGCTGCAGGGGCAGAGGGGAAGGCTATTTCAAAGTAAACCATTTCCAAATGGATAAGCCATTGCATTCATTTCTGCTACAAGCACCATGGAAAACCTGTCCCATGGGATCAGACCCCACTCAACCAGGGCTGCATGTACCTCTGCAGCTTTTCTTAGAGGCGTCCCAACCAGGGACATCCTAGAAGCTGCTACCTGGAGTTTTGTACATACTTTCACCAAGCATTACCATCTGCCAGTTTTCTCTAAATCCAGAGCTGGCTTTGTCACTGTAGTCTTCCCGGGCCTTATAGCTGGCCTTAATGCTATCTAAATTCCTCCTCCCATCCTTAGCTGTGGGAATCTACCCAAATGTGATGACTGCAACAGTGAAACCTAAAGAACATAGTACAGTTGTGTACACTTACCGTAAATGTAAATGTTCAAGTGTAATCACTGTTGCAGCCCCCTTACTTCTTTTGGCTATACCTGTACTCTCCTTTACTATGCTCAAAAGCTTTTTGGTGTATTTGCTTTTTTGTTGGAGGTATAACCTTGTATATTTATAGATTTAATTGCTTCCCATTAGGGGGGCACCTGACATCTGGGGCAAGTAAAACTGATGTAATGACGTTGGCTGCATGTTTTATACCCCTGACATCACGGAAGAAGGGACAGCAATCGACGCAGGACCCAAGACTTTGTTAATCAGGCCGACTGAGGGCTACTGCAAGCAGATAACCCAAATGTGATGACTGCAACATTAAATACACTTGAACATCTACATTTATGGTAAGTGTACACAACTGTACTTTTCCAACTTATCTGACGATATATGACTTAATTCCCAGCTGAGTCAGTTTATCAATAATGCCTAAGTAGGCTATTGTTTCAAAACCCTTGGATAAATGTAGGGTAGGCCATATGCACAGCTTTATCTTCGTCCAGGTGCTTGGTGACTGATTCAAAGAAGTGTACCAAATTTAACAGGCTTGATCTCCCTTTGACGAAACCGAACTGGGTAGGGTCAAGTGTTTGGAGATTGCCTATATACTTATTGATAAAATCCGTAATAATACGTTCCATTGCCTTACAGATGAGGCTGGTAAGACTGGCAGATCTGTAGTTCCCTGGGTCGGTGATAGCACACCCTTCATGCAAGTGGATGACTGTAGCTATTTTCCATTCGGTAGGAATGAACACAGTCCTTAGTCTGTGATTGAAAAGACCTAACAGTGTTGCTCATTCCTGCTTTAATCCATTTAGATCGCAGCCTGGAATGTTGTCAGGTCCCATAGAAGTTGTGTTTTTGGCCTTGGAGAGGGTGTTTATTACCTGTTCCTTACAGATACTAGGTGGGAGACGGATAGTAGAGATGTTATGGGGTAAAAATTGGTGGGATAGCGGGGTGAAGTTTACACTTAACTTGTCAGCCAGAAGGTTGGCTGAATCCACAGGTTCTGTGTATGTATTGTCATAACCCACAAGTTCTGTACAAATTTGTGATTTTCCCTTGCGGTTACGGATGTAGCTATAGAAAGCCTTATGGTTATTCTAGTTTGGGAAGCTAATTTGAATTCATAGGTAGCTTTAGAAAACTTTGCAAGATGCTTTATTTGCTTATTTAAGTTTAGGAGGGAATGCCTCCAGATCTGAGACCTTTCCTTCCTACCCTTAGACACTAATTTCTTCATCCTGTTGTAAAGCCTCTTCATGGTTGCTGTCCACCAAGCTGGTTTGAACTTCCTTGAGGATCGTGTTTTGGTCCTATCAGATACTGCAGAGTTAATGCTGTTGTAAAGATGCTCATATAAAGCATTTGTGTATAACCCACCATAGGTGTCCTTTCCTTCAATGGGGGAGGGGCTGTGAAGTTATTCATACCATCTCGTAATAGGTTGTAATTGGCCTTGGAAACATTTTTTAGTCTGGTTGCAGTTAGGGGAGGGATCGATCAAGGATTATTGTGACCTCTAATGAGACTGATTTGTTATCAGACCTCACCAGGGAGGGCAACACACTTGGGGTGGAACAGTGGTCGCCCATGTTAGTAAGCACCAAATCCAGAATGTTTGAGCCCCTTGTAGGGACGTCAGCCAGTTGGTCCAGGCCATTGCAGTTAACGAATTCCAGGAACCTTTTGGTGAGCATATTGGTGCATTTTAAATTTGCCCAGATAAAGGATGGGTAATTGAAGTCACTTAATACCAGGGTATTTGGTTGTATCTTGATGGACTCAAGCAAATTCAAGTAGGCTGGGTGGGTGTTCTGGTTCATGGAGAGGGTCCTGTAGCCAGCAGTGACATGAAGATTGGTGCTGCCAACCGAGTCAGTTGCACCTGGAGTAATTCATGAGAATCACTCTGTTGAACCAATTTGGAGGTGTATTTTTCATTGATTGGTATAGATACACACCACTGCCTCTTGTTTTCACACCTTCAAATTGAGGTGTGGACTTGTGAAAGGAATTATAACCCAGTATGGCTGGGGTGCTTTCCATGGCCTTAAACCAGGTCTTGGTGATTGCACAAGCATTGGCATCTTCCAGAGTGACGACCACTTCCAATGAGTGCAGATTCAGATTGAGATTCCTAACATTTAGCAGCATAACCTTGAGTTTGTGTTTTTCTGGTATTTTTTTGTTGGAAATTTTGATGTCCTCCTGTTCTCATGTTGCAGTATTCCAATTCTTGGGTTTCCCTCTCTTGCTACCCAAATGTCCAGCCAGTATACAAAAGCTTCCAGTCACTGCTAGGTGCGTAGGACATCTGACGTTGGCTAAGGAAACGTGGGCCATAAAAGTGATGTCTGCATGCACCAGTCCTCAGAACTTCTCTGCCACCGGTAGAATGTCACCTGTTCCTGCTGTACTGGCCGTCGGATCAAAAAATTCTAAGATAAGTACCCTGTTGGGGACATTTTGTTGTTTGGATCATCGCATGCCTGTGTGGGTTCACGTCATCCAGGAAGGGAAAGTGTAGGTGTGGTCATCAGATCCCCCATAAAGATGCCCACGAGCTTTGCCTTTTTTGTTTAGGGCCTATGCAGAACCATAAGTCCTGCTCCATCTGCCAGGCCTTCGTTCTGAAAACCCTGCATAGCCGTCTGCATGTGTTAAACATTTGTCTTGAGAATCAGCGCATGAAGTGCCTAGCTTTAGGCATGGATGAGTCATCCAGTCGAGCTACCCAAGAAAAAGGCCAAAATCACTAGGCCTGAATCCGTAGCTGCACCTCTTCCACCCGATGTTCCTCCTGTGGCTGTCAGCCTGGAGGAACAATTGGCTGCCACCAATATGAGTACATTGGGTACCGACGTGGAAGCCATAGAGCCCAGAGAGGAAGGCACGTCCTCATAGGTTATGCAGACGTTGGCTTCCGACGGCAAGAGGGGACCATCAGCTTGTACCGGCCGCCCAGATGGATCCCTGCACTACTTCGCAGGTTACTGATCCCAGGCTTACCTTGGCTGCAGCACCGCTAGGCCTTCCCATAAAAAGAAGGAGAAAAGGAAATGTGTTTCTTCCCCACTTGAGAGCCAGCCAGATTGGCAGGCCTTTTCTCTGTATCTTTTCAATGCCTTTATGGCCCTAAGGCCTGCTGCTCCCCTACCTTCCCCAGTGACTCCTCCTGTGATGAGCCCTAGGACTCCGCCCTTAGAGACTTCACAGGCTGAGCTGAGGAATCCTCTGAATCTTTTTTAGAGGACTCCCTTTCATATATCTCACAATTGCTATGCCTCCCTGGAAGAAGAATCCGCAGAAGCAGAGTCCCCAGCTGATTATCTCAACTTTGTGTAGACCATTGCAAAGATGAGAGAACATTTTAAATGGGACTCTCTGAGATGACAGAAGTTCAGAAAAGATATAATGAACATCTTCAGATGGACTCTCCTGCCCCACCACCTATTCCTCCAGTACTGCCAGCATTTCTGGACACATTTAATGCAGAATCACTCAATCCTGATTCTCATCCTCCTGCACCCCGAAGGCCTGACAGATTTTACAAGGTCCCTGAGGGAGCCAAATTCCTTGTTAAGTGCCCAGCAGCAGACCCTGGCTCAGTTTCAGTGTAAGCTGATAAGGCATCTGAACTCCTTCAATCTCCCTCTCTTCTGCACAGAGACAAAGACAACAAAGCTATGGAATGCCTAGGGAAGGTTTACACTTCCTTTACCTTGGCATTCAGTGCAATAAATTACCAAACCCGTATGTCCAAATATGCCCTAGCCCTTTTGGAACAGGCCGCTAAACAGCTGAGTGACATCCCAGACTCTCCTGCCAAAGCTCAGATATCCAGTCTTCTATCCCGATCCTCTCAGGTCACTAGGCATTCCATTAGGTGCAGCTACAATGCTGCTGAAGCTTCTGCCAGGTCAGTTGCATCTCCCTCAGTCCTGAGAAGATATTCCTGGCATAGGTTACAGCCCCTACCTGATGACATCAGGGCAAAACTCTTGGATGCGCATCTGGACAACTCATCCCTCTTTAGGACAGAGGTGGCTGAGTTATTCAAAACTCTCTAATAAAAAAGGGAAGGGGTTACAAGACTTAAAGCACCTGTTTGTTTCTCCTGTCCCTAAATTTCATAGGAATTACCTATCAAAAACAATTTATCAGGAAACAGTCTGCCCCCCCCCCTTCCTTCCAAGGCCAGAATGACTGCTCCTTCCAGGCCTGTACAGACTCCAGATGAGAAGCTTCAATTTCAAGAAAGGGCAGGTAGGTAGTCTGTGACTACCTGCCATTCCTGCAGAAACCCCTCAACTCCATTCCCCTATCCCAAAGGCTCTCTCACTGTCTCCCTTTTTGGAAAAGCATCACCACAGACAAGTGGGTCCTATCCGTTATAGAGAAGGATTATTTCATGACCTGGATTACAACTCCATCCTTGAGAGGTATTCCACATCCCCCCAAGGAGCCAAGGAACAGCTTCTCTTATTTCAGCTAGTTATAGACAGCCTCATTTCTTAGGGAGCAGTTCAACCTGTCCCTCTGACAGAGAAGGGGAAAGGTTTCTACTCTAGGCTCTTCCTGGTTCCAAGGAAAGATGGTCCCTGGAGACCAGTCCTAGATCTTTCCCACCTAACTCTCTTTCTGCAAATGCCCACCTTTCTTATGCTTACCGTGCAAATCCTTTTCCTTTTGATTTTACCTCAGGGGTTCATGGCCACCTCGGATGCCAAGGATGCCTACCTACACATCCCCATAAGGACCAGGACAGGAGGTACCTGCGCTTCTCTATGGCCTCCTCACATTTTCAGTTCTCAGCCTTGCCCTTCGGGCATTCTTCTGCACCAAGGGTATTCACCAAGTGCTTGGCACCAGTGGTAGCCTTCTGCAGGATCCTAGGGATTCAGATTTTCCCTTACCTAGATGACCTTCTTATTGTGCGGACTGCACAGAATCACTGCAATGCCATCTACAAACTATTATTTCAGTCCTGCAAGCACTGGGCTTCCAGTTAAATTACCCCAAGTCCAACCTGACCCCCTCTCAGGACCTAGTATTCCTAGGGTGCAGAATAAGGACTTATGTCATGAGGGCTTTCCTACCACCTCAAAAAGTGGAAAACTTGGGCAGTACCTGCTCACTGTCCTTCAGGCCACAGTTCTTGACTGCCAGGGAGTATCTCAGACTCCTGGGTCACATGGCATTGACCAGCCCCATGTTGCCATAGGCGAGGCTCCACACGAGAAAGCTACAGTGTTACCTAAGGTCTATATGGACCCAGCACTCCCACCCCCTGGAGTACAAAATCCCCTTCTTGCCTTGCCTCAAGAAAGAGATTTAGTGGTGGTTGAATTAAGTCAACTGCAATCCAGGACTACCCTTACAGATTTCCTTGCCAGTACAGGAGATGTACACAGATGCCTCTGATCTGGGGTGAGGAGCAGTCATGGGCTCCCTAAGAGTCCAGTGCACTTGTCTGGACTCCATCAAACAGGAACATGTCAATGTAGGAGAGATGAGAATGATTCTTTTGGCCCTAAAGGCCTTCTAACATACGCTGAAACAAGGCCCACTAAAGTTGTTCACTGACAACACAACAGCTCTGGTTTGTGCACAAGCAGGGGGGAACAAAATCATTCTTGCTATGCAGACTCAATCTCTTAGTGTGGAAGCCTGCCACAATGCAGGGAGTCACGCTACAGGCAGTGTGCATCCCTTCAGAAAAGAATACTCTGGCAGACACCTTAAGCAGATCCATGTCACAGTCCCACGAATGGATGCTCCACAGGGATGTGTTCTTGGACATGTTCCACAAATGGAGTACACCTCAGATAGATATGTTTGCCTCTCCTATGAACAGACAACTTCCATCTTTTTGCACCAGGCTGGCGAGTCCTCTGGCGATGGCAACAGACATCTTCTCAGGCTCTTGGAAGGGGATGTTTCTGTATGCATTCTCCCCTTCCCATTACTTCTGAAAGTCCTACTGAAAATTCAGAAGGACAGACAAAAATCTTGTTGGTGACTCCCTTTTGGTCAAGACAGCACTGGTTACCTCCTTCTGCATTTAGCCGGGGCAATCACCACAAGTTACCTCACAGAGTGGCCCTTCTCGCACAGGACAAGGGAGCTCTAATCCATCCCCACTTAGTCTCTCAACGTCACCCTATGGGTGATAGAATTCTGATCCCTTACAGACACCTCTACAATGAGGACATGCTCACAGTACTGCAGGAGGCCAGGAAACCTAATACTAGGAGATCTTGTATATGTAAATGGGAAAGATTCTCCATATGGTGTCTACAAGACAGTTGGACCCTTTCCAGGGTGATGTCCTCTGGTACTGTCATACCTACGTGAACTCTTGCAGATAGGCTTGGCGTGCTCCTTAATTAAAACCCACCTGGCTGCTGTTTCAGCTTGTCTGCCTCTGGATCCCCCTTTGGCTTCCAGATCGCCTGCAAAGTTGTTCGTAAAGGGAGTGCTGCATCTTAGGCCCCCCATGAAACTCATCCCACCCTCCTGGGACCTGAATTATGTTTTGGAGAAGCTCAAGGCAGCTTCTAAGGCTTCTCTGAAACACAGCACTTGGAAAACAGTACTCCTAGTGGTCCTGACATCAGCTAGAAGAATGTCTGAGTTACAGGCTGTCATGGCCATTCCCCCTTTCCTCATCTTCCACAAAGATAGGGTAACCCTTAGGACCAACCTTTCCTTTATGCCCAGGGTGGTCACTGAGCTATCCTTAAAGGAAAACTGCACCTATAGACTGAAAAAACATGTTTATTTCATCATGGTTTGGTGTTTCCTACATTTTAACACCACTCTGGGACTATTTACAGGTTTTAAATATTTTTTATGTAATTTCTCAGTCTGACACATGGGGTCTGGCATCTTGAAGAAATTCTGATTGTTTAGTCTTCCTCTAGGTGTCCCACAATGCAGTGCTTATCTGTAAAAAAAATTACATCATGCAGGCTTCTTTCTTCCTAAAGCTCCTGTCACTGCATTGATTTTACATGCATACACTGCTGTCTTTCAGTCAGTTTTAAGTAACATTTCATGCCGTTCAATGACTACTTAAAACACAAACAGTGCAAATGCCACAGAACAGACTTTCTAAGTGCTTTTTACCGCTGCTTCTTTTTAGAATGGTTAAACTGCAGTCTTTTGTGAAGCCTGAATTGTACTAGTTTGACTCATCTCCCATTCCCCTTCACACCTAACTTCCCTAGCTATTAAAAGTGCTAAGGGTAATTTGAGCTATTGCCTGCTGTGACTGAGAGCTCACAGCAGGAGACTTAACTCATGAACTGTTTCCTTGTTCTAGTCTTTATTTTTTGTATGGGTAGGGGAAGGACCAGGGAGCAGTGACATCACAGCATGGGTGGGTTTTTAGAACGGTAGTGCTGCTGTCAGTTTGGGGAGGGAAATGGCCAGGGGAGCTACCTGTATTCAGTGGCCTTGATGACATCAGTGAATTGGAGACTGCAGCAAGGATGGTACAAAAGTTTTTTGAAAGTGAAACCACCACAGGTACAGTGAAGTACTGTTTTGGTGGAGAGACACAGTCAATTTAAAATATTTTAAATGCTCTATTTTTGTTTATTCATAGCATGGAAAGTCAACAGGGAGAAATAAACAAGAGATACATCCTTTAAAACAAGCTATTTACCTTCCTATCTTTTTTGCCCATCCTCAGAGTAACAGTGAAAGTGTCTTACATTCCCTTGATGTGCACAGACAGCTTGCATTCTACCTAGACAAGACCAAATCTATCAGAAACTCTGACCAATTCTTTGTCTCCTTTCACGCCAGGACCCTGGGGAAAGCAGTGACAAAGCAGACAGTTTCAGCCTCGATTTCCACAGCTATTTCCTGATGCTGTGCACACCATGGGAAAACCTTGGGGTCCAAAGTTAAAGCACACTCCACTAGGGCTATGGCTTCATCTGGAGCTTTCTTTAAGGGATTATACACTGCAGGTCTATATTAGATAATCGAAAAGTAAGTTAATTGAATGGCTGTTGCCTCAAATTCGCTCTTGTGGCGGTCTGCGCCCCCCAACACCCCCTGCTAATTACATATACCAACTCTGAGATCGCAATAGAGTATCTTCACTGTACCGTGATCTCACTATAAACAGTTAGATGAACGGCATTTTCAAAATAAGTGTTGTTTGATGAACTGAACTATCGATTATCTAATAAGGACCAGGATATTGCCATCATGTTAGAGAAAGCTACATGGACATCTCTTCACACCTTTACCAAACATTACAAATTGGACCAAATTTCCAATTCCAGGGCGGGATTTGCCAGGATAGTCCTCCATGGATTTATAGAGAATAGTTCCAAGCCATCACCATCTTCTTCCCAGTGAACTTTGGCACTCACCCAGGAGTTGGAATACTGCAACATGAGAATAGAAGGACATAGAATAGTTGTGTAAAATCTTACCATAACCATAGATGTCCTTCTCTTCCATGTTGCAGTATTCCTTCCCTCCCCCCTTTTCCTTAAACGGTCCCTTCTTGGATGGCACTGGACTTGCAGAGTTTTTCCTGGGACTGGGTTCCGACTTGGGCGCTCATTTCTGAGGACTGGTGCATGCAGACGTCACTTTTATGGCCCACATTCCCTTGGCCAACATCAGACGTCCCAAACATCTTGCAGTGACTGGAAGCTTTTGTATTGGCCGGATGGTTGGATAGCAAGGCAGGGAGACCCAAGAGTTGGAATACAGCAACATGAAAGAGAAGGGCATCTGTGGTTATGGTAAGACTTTACACAGCCATTCTTTCTTGTGACATTGCCTAAAAAGGCACTGTGGGGGTGGCAAGAGCCTTGGCCTATAACCAAAATCCGAGGGGTGACAGATGAAGGCCATCTGTGGCAAAGCATCGAGGTCTGCAGATTATGTCCGACAGGTATTGGATCCTCTTAGAATGACACCAGAAACTAAGCCAGTTGTTAAAGTCCATCATTTCCTGTTTGTAATGTGGCATAGGTGACGGTAAAATGCTGCTTAAGGCTAGGGACATACCTGTCTGAGATGCATAATCCAAAAGCTCAGTCATGTCTCTCTTCATATAGTCCAGTGAGGTACCGCTCAAGTCATTCATTCCAAAATGAGCTATGACATAGTCATAACGGTACCCTTTGCTGAGTGACTTGAGTGTGTGTGTGATGTGACAGATCCTGGCACCTGACAGACAACCAACCATAACTTTCTTCTTATCCACCCTGGTGAGCGGGACATCTGTGTGTCTCACAATGGAATTACCTGTTACTAAAATGTTTGGCTTAGTGTTTTACCTTAGGGACTTGTTAGGTGAGACACTTGTGCTTGAAGAACTACATGTACTTTGTTCTGTAGTGGATGTGTTACGTAATGTGTGCTTGAGTTTAGAAGGTCTCTGGCATTTAGGCAGGTGACTGGTGAGGGGCCTCTGCATATGTAGGTTTATGTGATGTAGGTTTGGCTGGTGTAGGAGAGGATGTTTGTGAGCTGACAGCCTTCTCAGTGAGAGGGCCTGGATTCTAGGTTCTTAATATAGGTACATCTCTCAAATAACCACGGAAAGGATGAATGGTGCTAGCAAAAACCAGTAAGCAAAAGGAAAGCACCACGAATCAAGTTGGATACACTCAAGGCAGTTTTAATGAACAAAAACAACACTTTTAACGCTGAGTATATACAATAAACATTTTCGTCTTCAACTTCATCAGATAAAAAAGAAATCACACACATCCCCTTATATATTCAAAGTAATTAATTCAATTAAAAATTGTCCAGTAGGAAAAAAGATGTCATTAACTCATTACAAATTTTAAAACTCTGTACCTTTTCAAAGATGCCTTAATCTCCATCAATTGTAACCACATCTTGTATTTGATACCAGTGTATCATTTAATTGCATTATGAACCTTCATTAATTTTAAAATTAAAATATAAAAAAACTTTTATGAAAAACTTTTAAAAACCGTATTAAACAGTTACTACATGTCAAATATAGATAAAATAATCTTTGACTCCCTCGTGTGGCAGAAATAAATATTACCTTGTCCACTTTTATTACCAAGTTGTTTTACCTTTCAAGTTGTATCTTTAAAAATATATATAAATTAATATATTCTTAAAATTTCACCAAAAACACTTTAAAGCATCTTGTATATGTGAACTAAAGAGAAAAACGTATTTACAGTTTGGCAGATCTTAGTTTCAATACTGGAGCTAGTGAAATCATATCATTGAGACCCGGAGGTCTACTTGCTTCTAATATTAGCTGCCAGTAATAATTCCCTATATTCAACCAGTGTTTCCCACATACCACCCCTAGGGTCCACTGTAACAACTTCAAGAACAAAAAACTGGAATCCAGATGTTTTACATGTCATACTATGTTTGTATAGTGCATTGTTTTCATTCTTATTCCTAATGTCGTACAAATGTTCATATATTCTTTGTTTTAACTTTCTTTCACATTTGCCCACATAAAAAGATTCACATTCCTTACACATAGCCAAATATATAATGCCTTTTGTGTTACAATTGGCATAGGTGTTTAACAACAAATTCCTCTTCCTAGCTTGCAAGTAAATAGAATCTCCAGTTTTAAGGTGGGCACAATAGTTACAACAACCACATTTGTACAATCCTTTCCTTCCTCTTGTTGTCTTCTCTTGTTTACCATTGTTGGAACCCCTTTCTAACATGTTCTTAATAGTGTTCCCCCTACGATATATATATGTCAAAGGTTTCTCAAAAATATATTTTAAATCTGATACTTTTGAAAAGTTGCTCCATTCCCTGTCCATTACCCTTCTCACTAGACTTGACTGACCATCATAATTAGTAACAAACCCCAAATTGTAGTCATTATTTGAACCAGTATTTAATTTTTCTACAGTTTCTTTCTGGGGTAGTGTTTTCCCCAGAATTGGAGCAAATTTGCCCTTTCTTCTGATACTTCTTTCAGTAATTGATCAAATAAATCTCTGGGGTATCCTCTATTCAAAAATAACTCCTTCAGTTTAATACTTTCACATATAAAAGTTTCATCGTCAGGGGAGGAAGGAAATAGGATGGAACATCTGGATTCCAGTTTTTTGTTCTTGAAGTTGTTACAGTGGACCCTAGGGGTGGTATGTGAGAAACACTGGTTGAATATAGGGAATTATACTGGCAGCTAATATTAGAAGCAAGTAGACCTCCGGGTCTCAATGATATGATTTCACTAGCTCCAGTATTGAAACTAAGATCTGCCAAACTGTAAATACTTTTTTCTCTTTAGTTCACATATACAAGATGCTTTAAAGTGTTTTTGGTGAAATTTTAAGAATATATTAATTTATATATTTTTAAAGATAGAACTTGAAAGGTAAAACAACTTGGTAATAAAAGTGGACAAAGTAATATTTATTTCTGCCACACGAGGGAGTCAAAGGTTATTTTATCTATATTTGACATGTAGTAACTGTTTAATACGGTTTTTAAAAGTTTTTCATAAAATTTTTTTTATATTTTAATTTTAAAATTAATGAAGGTTCATAATGCAATTAAATGATACACTGGTATCAAATACAAGATGTGGTTGCAATTGATGGAGATTAAGGTATCTTTGAAAAGGTACAGAGTTTTAACATTTGTAATGAGTTAGACATATTTTTCCTACTGGACAATTTTTAATTGAATTAATTACTTTGAATATATAAGGGGATGTGTGGGATTTCTTTTTTATCTGATGAAGTTGAAGACGAAAACGTTTATTGTATATACTCAGCGTTAAAAGTGTTTTTGTTCATTAAAACTGCCTTGAGTGTATCCAACTTGATTTGTGGTGCTTTCCTTTTGCTTACATCTCTCAAATGTTGTATTTGTATGAACTATAAGGAGAGGGTTGTCATTGTACATGAGGCAATTGTTACATTGCCTCAGGAAGCCCATATCAACCAGGCTGGCTGGAGAAACTGTTGGAAATTGTCCATCCATGACACCCAGGAAGTTAAGGTCAGAAACAGCAAGAGGGCATTTTATGTAGGCAAGGTAAAGGGCAGGAGAAGTGAACAAAAAACTGAGGAGTGGAGGTTAAGACTTGCGATGGGGACATAGGGGTTTCTCTGGATGTGTATTTGTCAGAGATGCACTCGAGAATCCTCCTGTAGAACACCAGCAGAGTATTAAGGTACAACTATTTTATTTTTTTATTTTACATTTGTTAACCGGGGGTGTCTGACTGAGCCAAAAAGGCATTTTTTCAACAGAGGCCCAGGGAGAGAAGCTCCAAACAGAAAAATAGTTAGATACATTTAGATATTTAGATATGGTCAGTATACACACAAATTACAATAGACATGTTTTTACAGTGGCATGCAGCACATCAGCAGTTACAGTGGGGAGAAGAAACAAAAAAAAATAATTAAAAAATAAGGTTCCTGGCCCAGAGACTCCCCAGACTCTGGAATAGACTTGCCCATACACGTCAAGCAGAGCGCCTCTTTGGCCCTCTTCAAAAGGAACTTTGATGATTGGATGGGAGATGGGAAATTCACCACGGAGATCATGTCAGTCGCCCTGCTAGACAGGGGTCCAGGGAAGTAAATACTGTTGGAAGAAATAGCCAGGGAATTGTTATGGCTAGGCTTGTATAGGCCCTAGGGCCGATAGCCTAGTACCGACCTATGAACCTATAAAGGTAATTAATAGATTTGTGGTGTACAGCTGAAATTTGGAATATGGGTAGAATACATACATAGTACATAAATACAGTACATACATTGTATATTAGCCAGTGTTTGTGAGTCAGAGTGAAAACTGTTATCAAGTACTCTAGGCTTAGTATGTGTACCTTATCCGCTTTCACTAGCCTGGGAAACAGTCATTGCACTGCCAACTTTGCTTAAGATGTTGCCTAAGGTATTTAAAGGACATACCTAAACTATCAAGCAGAAGTGTAATAAGGGAAAACTAGCAAGCAAAATGTTTTGCATCCATCACTGCCAGCAGTGCGCAGTGTGCAACAGCGGTGCTTAAGTAGCAAACAGAATAAGCAAGTAAACACAAAGTAATCAATGCTAAGTTCTAATAAGCTCTGTACCAGTAACCTACAATCAGATTAGTCTGAACTGCACACTCATGCCACGAGAGTACAGGTGGAGCCTCTCTTATTGAGATTTCCTGGTTTTAATACTCAGAACTTAAGCAGAACTAGATTCAGCAGGTCTGAATCTAGTCTGTACTACGGGGTACAGAAGTGCAAAAGACAGATGCAAACAAAAAAAAGCAGATAAAAAGATGATCAGTTCAAAAACACTGCTGAAAAAATATTTAAACAGTTTCCATTTAACAATGAAACAGAGGTAAATTTAAACAGTATGCATTCAGGTAAAGAAGCAGGAGTAAGGCAGTCACTAATTGCAAATTATTAGTTTGGTAAATCACTTAGCGTTTGTAGAACCAAGCAGATTCCAACAATCGCTAGTAGTGTACAGGCCAGTAACCAGTCTGTTAGGAGCTGTGCAAAGTCAAGCGTCTATAATGCCTAAAATAATGGCAAACGTAATGCCAAAATTGATAGATATTGTGGAGGGAGACAAATATTTGACAATATTAACAGAACACTGAACCGGAGGTAAGTGGAATGTATGAAAATACCACTGTTGGTGGTGGGTCTTGACGCAGAGAAAGCATTTAATAGAGTAAGCTGGGACTTTATGAGCAGGGCAGTGGAAGAATTTACATTCCCTGATAAAATTATAAGGTTGATTAGGAGAATATATGAGGCATCGGAGGCAAAAATTAAAGTCGGGGAGTTCCTCTCTGATAATTTCTGCTTGGACAGAGGAACCAGGCAGGGGTGCCCTCTTTCCCCTTTATTTGCATTATACTTGGAACCATTGGCAAAGAAAATAAAGGACTCAAAAATTCAAGGTTGTGATTGGTATGGTAGTCAAGAAAAGCTGTCTCTATTTGCAGATGATAAAACCAGAAAATGACATTTCAGTGTTGTGGAACATTTTGAGGCAATTTCAAATATTTTCGGGATACAAATTTACTGATGCTGAAACAAAGGCAGTAGCAGTAAGTTATGTACCCACACACACATTTGTTGAGCACTTTCCATATTTATGTAAACATGATAAAATTAAGTATTTAGGAGCATAGATTAAAAATTATTCCAGTGTGGCAGCTAAGGGTGAAGAGACTAAACAAAAGATAATGCAAAAACTGAGAAACTGGCAGCTCTGTTATATGGATAGATAGATACAAGCATTTAACATGTTTTTTTAGTCCCTTTAACCTTAGACACAGGTCAGGCAAATTTTTGTCAACCAGAGGAGAAGTTGTGGATAGCAATTAATAGAGTTGAATGATTTTATCTGGGAGGGGAAGATAGAAAGATTCAAGTGGATAAGCTGATTCTTCCAATAAAACAAGGCAGATTGGGATTAATGGATTTGAAGGAGTATATCAGAGCTGCACAGTTAAGGCTCCTGCACATATCCTAAGAAGAAACCTATAATTCAAAGTGGAAAGGGATGATGGTGAAATGGAGGGAAGCTCAAGAAACAAGGAGTCTGGGATTTTGGATGAAGACCTTTAAGGAGAATAACAGTAATCATATTATACTTCTAAAGTAGCAGAAAGTATTCTAAGAACTAAGCCAACATGGGAATGGAGAAAGGAGATTCTGCCAATAGGGATGACTGCATTTAAGGATACAGACAATAGGCAAGAGGTGGCTGGAATTTATTGGAGAAAACTTGCAAAGGAACCAAGGTATTGGGAGCAGATAACTGGAGAGGGAAAGATGATAGAATGGGAAGACACCAAGAATTTATTTGGACTGCAGGTTAGAGATTGCCTTCCCTATCAGGGACTGATATCAGAGTATAGGTAAAGAGAAGGAAATAGGGGAGTCCTAAACGAAATACCAGCACTGGTAAAGTTTTTAATAGAATGTAGAACAGAAGCTGGCATTAAAAAAGGAATAATTAGTAGAGCATATAAAATATTGCATAATAACTACAAGAATCAGTCAGAGGAGGTTAGAAAGTATTGGGAGTAGAGATTGGATAAGCAATTCACAAAGAAGCAATGGGGAATATATGGTTGTATCCCAGATATGCAACAAAATATAGAAGATTTAGGATTTTTGCTTGAAAATGTTTACATAGATATTTTTATACCCCAAGTAGACTCCAGCGAATTTTTACTCAGGTAGACAGCAAGTGTTTGGAGTTGTGATGGGGAAGAAAGAGGTAATTAGAAACATATTTTCTGGGAGTGTAATGACCTGGTGACTTAATACTCTGCAGAATACTGTATTAGAGATACTGGGTGAATAAATTGGTGCAACTAGGGAAAGGATTCTTCTAAGCTATGGTACAGAATTGTAATTGCCTAGACACAGGGCTTGCTGCATCTAATTATGATGGCTGCCAAAAAAGCAGTAACTAGAAAATGGAAATTGAAGTCTAAACTATATGTTCGAGAAGTAGGGAATATAGTAACATAGGTAAAACAACAGTAATTGGGATCTTTAGAAAAGGGTAGGTACAAATTACATAGAAAAAAATGGGAACTGTCGGAACAATGCATACAGGGGAGGAACAAGGTGTAAATAAAGGCAAGATTTGAATGAGATATGCATTGTTTGACAATGATTGGGTAGATTATAAGTGATGTATAATGTTTGCAACTAAATTTATGTCACTGTGGTTTGTGATGTAAAATGCTTGCAAATAGGATTATGTCAATATTGTTTCATTTATATAAATGTATGATTGCCTGTGTCATAAGTGATTATTTAATAAAGAAGTTTCTTGTTTAAAACATGAAAAAAGGGGTTAAGTTCTGGATGTTCACAGTGCAGACTCTTTCCCTGTCTTTTGGTAGGAGACTGGATATGCGTTTTGGACTTACAGGATGCCTTACCTACACAGCAGTATTGTCCAGAAAGTTCCCTTGCTTTTCTGCTTTTGGATGGGGGAGGGCAGTTGGTGCACAATCATTGCTAGTTACAGGTAGTACTGTGTGGTTACCTCTGTCCACAGAGCATTCACCAAATGTATGTCTGTCACTGTTGTGTGAACCACGATATTCCCTTATTTTAACAGGCCTGTCAGGAGAGGCATTTATTGAAGCCATTGTCTTTAATCCTGTTGATCCAGTCCATAGAGATCACAGAATATAGAGAGAAGGCCCAGATGGAGCCATCACAAGAACTGATATTCAGAGTACTGCTGGAGCACTCTGTCTTACAAAGCAAGTCGTCCACATAGAATTTTGTTCTTCAGTCACATGCGATTCTCTAATGTTGTCAAGTTAAGTAAAGGTGTCAGGATGTCTAAGACTGATCTTATGGCTGCAGCTGTCGTCATTGTCCATTTTGCCCGACTTCACTTCAAGGTCCTTCAGTGGACGCTCAAGGTTCAGTGGACTCTGTGGACAGATCCAATGTCGTCTTTAGTCAGAATTTCTTGTGACTGCAGAAGTCACCTTGACTGCTTGCTGGCCTTCACTACCCCAAGTTGGCTGTGGGCACCCCTCCCCCTGTCTCCACTAGTGACAGTCACTAATGATGTGTTTGCTTTTACAAGGGTGTGGCATTATTTAGGGCAGACAGAAGCCAAACTTCATATAACTAGTATGGATATGAGGGCAGTAGTCCAAACATTGCATCCTTCCAGGACACACTCCTTCAAGATGATGTAGCATTGCATCCTTCCAGGACACACTCCTTCAAGATGATGTAGCTGTCCATACCAAAAGTGTAACTGAGGTATGATGCATCAAGAAGCAAGAATGGGGTGTACTCCTTCTGACTATGCCAGGATACATTGAAGCTTTGGGCATGAGACATCTAGCTGATTGTTTTCTGGTGGCTTCCCACAACCTTAGTCAAACCAGTTGCTTCTGCACAGGTTCAGTCACTGCCTTCTGATGCCTTTTGTAGGCAAAAGATTTGTTTTACTGTTGGGACAAACCCAGCTGCAAAGTACAACCATTTTGCCTCCCCTACAGTATATGTGCTGTATCTTTAAAAAGCATGTGAAGGACTGAATATGCTCATAAAATACCGGGCACGTGCTATTCCCAGTGCCATTTTGTGAGTGCAGCCAGAGAGTGAGCATGTATGATTGCAGTAGTTAGTTTGTCTATAAGTTGTTAAAGTCAGTAAACTTCTATCATGATGTGTTTGTGTATAGTAAAGCTGCTTGAACAGAACCTACGAAGACTCTTCTTTTGTGTTCAAAGTAAGAGAGTGACATGATTCCAGAGAATAATATTCAGAGCCATGAGGTGCAGAGATATCAGTGAAGGTAAACAAAGAGAAACGAGAAAAGAGCCAGAAAAGAATCAAAGGTAATGAGAATTTGCATGAACTGCTTATGTTATTAAAAAAATAAAATAAAACGGAGCATTGCAAGGGCACAGACCACATTATTAAACAAGCTGGAGGCACAAAAGCTTTATTAACTAAGCAAAATGTTTAAGATTAAGATATTTGATAAAACAATTATTAGAAAAGCAAAACAGGCATGTTTAAAGCAAAATCAGTGTGTTTAAAGCAAAACAGGCATGTTTAGAGTAAAACGAACACAAGAAAAGTACAGCGGGCATGAAATGAGATTAAAAGAGCAAATCGAATATAATAAGGGCAAAAGGGCACATTGGGCATATATAAAGCAAAGCGACTGCATGTTTTTTGGCAAAGTGCTGTGTTTTGGCATAACTATGAGTTTGTATTATACAAAGGACATAACTAGTTATTTGAAGCATCTCAAAAGTGTGTAAAAGTGCTTACAGTGTGTGCTTATTACTGTGCATGTATTCTGAAGAGTTAGTTGTGTGCAAAGTGCAACTATTTCGTGAAGTACTGCCAAAGTGTAACCATTTTGAAAAGTTTCTTGTGCTGGGTGTGTCTGTTAGCAAAGTGTCGCCATTACAGAGTGCTTCTTACACTGTAAAGAATTGCCTAGCAAGGTACCGCCATGTTGTGTGCTGTTTATTCTCAAAGTGCAATTACTTAGAAATGTTACTGACTGAGCTTTTTCTGCCCAGTCTGTTCACATCGTGCAGTTATTTGAAATGTTTCTTAAACTGATAAGAGGTGATTTCTTACAGTACAGTAATTTCAAGAATATTACAGTGCCTGAGAGACTTATTTTGCAAAGTTCAGTTATACAGAGGCTTGTGCTGTTGGGCAAGGTCACAGATACTGGCATAACTTTCTGGCATATGTGTATGTGTTTGTGCTTATTTGCAAAACCCTTCACTGGTGTGTGTTAACATGGCAGATGGATTTCAAAAGCCCTTACCACTTGTATTTGATCAGAATATTGCAGAGAACTGGAGAATATTTGATGAAGAGTGCGATATTTTTATAAAAGATGCTTATTCAGATAAACATGCACACACCAGGGCATTCATTTTGCTAAACCTAGCTGGGTCAGAGGCCATTGAAAGACTGCGTTAATTTGTGTATGCACCAGCAGTATATGAGGGAGAAGGTGAAAGTCGTAATATTGTTTCAGAGTGTTTGAAGTGCCAATTCAGAGAAGTGTGTAACCTCCAGAGAAATATTACATTAGAGAGGCGTTTCTTTTATGTGACAGATCAGAAACCAGGGGAAACTTTTACGGCTTATATAACTGACCTGAGAAACAAAGCTAAAATGTCAATTTGGTGACTTAAAAAATGAGTTAATAAAGGACAGGCTCGCATGTGGTATTAATAGTGTTGCTGTGAGAAAGATTTTGCTTCATGACAGTGATTTAACGTTTAGTAAAGCCACTGAGATTTGTCACATCCATAAAGTTACAGAAAGACACACAAGTATGCTTGCAAGTGACAACAGCATGGTTTCAACAAGCTCCAGAGCAAATGTAGGTAGTTTGTAACACGTAGCAAACAGAAGTAGGCCTAAGCACATGGCAGCAACAGCCCCTGCTGGGTCACCAGGGAAACCACTTAGTTTTGCAGCAAGTTCTAAGACCAGTTCAGTTAAAGGAGCATGCTCAGTGCAGTACAAACGTGAATTAGCAAAACCCAAGTCCAGCTTTATTGTTAACTGTCACAATTGTGGTGCCAATCATGAGTATAAAAGAAATACTTAGCATTTGGTCAGCAATGTCTCAAACCCCACACGGTTGTAAAAAAAGGTCACACAAAAAAGCAAGTTGATAAAGTGGAGCTGCAGCAGTCAACTTTTTATGTAGCTGTATCAGTAATTGATAGAAAGATTGATGTAGTGAATTTATTGGCAAAGAATGAAGTGTTTTGTATTGTCCGGATCAATGGTAAATCCATAGAGCTTAAAATTAGACACTGGTTCAAAGTGTAATGTTATGTCAGTGGACACATTTGCTAAAGTGAGAATTAATGAGCAACTCAAGGTGGTCAGTAATGCGAAACTTGCTGCTTATGGAGGTGAAAAAATTTAAACCGAAGGTTCAATGATGCGTTCATGTTATTTGGCTAAGAACTGTTACAGCTTGTTCTGTGTTGTCCGAAGACCAGTACAGTCCTCATTGGGTCTCAAAGACAGTTTGAGAATGAATCTGCTTTCTTTTACCAAAGAAGTTCATCACATAAATGCATATCCTAGTTCCAATTTATCTGAAGCCATTTTCTCAGAGTATGCTGATGTTTCCAATGACAAGTTGGGCAAACATCCAGTTGTGTACTCCATAAAGTTAGACCCAGAGGCCACTTCAGTAGTTAGACCAGCAAGAAAAGTTCTGATAGCCATGCAAGATAAAGTCAAAACTCAGTTGGATAAAATGGTGCAGCAAGGTGCAATTTGTCCAGTTACAGAACCAACTGAATGGGTGTCTATGGTAGCAGCTTACAAAAAAGGCTCAGACAAAATCAGAATATGTATTGACCCAAGAGATCTGAACAAAGCATTCATAAGACTGTGTCATCCAATGCACACAGTCGAAGAGGTTGCAGCCCTAATACCGAATGCCACTGTTTTTTCTGTCTTGGATGCAAAAAGTTCATTTTGGCAAGTGATGCTTGATCGCAAATCCTCATTGCGAACCATGTTTCGTACCCCCGTTTGTCAGATACAGATTCCTAAGGATACCATTTGGAATACATTCTGCAAGTGAAGTCTTCCAGCAGGCAATGGAGCAAAATTTAGGTTCATAAGGTCATAGGTAGATACTACGCTATTGGCCCTAGGGCCTGTACAAGCCTAGCCAAAAAGGTACCCTGGCTTTCACCACCCAAAAAGATTATTTTCCTGTGCCCCTGTCAAGCAGAGCCACAGAAGTGATCCCCGGGGTGAATTTCCTATTACCCATCCAACCATCAAGATTTTTTTTGAGTGCTAATGAGGAGCTCTGTTTGACATAGGTAGCCTGTTCCAGAGTATGAGAAGTCTCTGGGACAGGAATCTATCCCTCCAGCATGTTCTGTTTGTTGTGGTGACAAGGTTTAGGTCCCTAGAGCTTATTTGGAGCTTTTCTCCCCAGGACTCAATTGAAAACGGGTTCTTTTTTGGCCCAGTGGACTATCCTGGTAAAAAAACTACAAATTAATAAATAATAAATAAATAAATAGAGCGTGTAGCTCGGAGAGATTGGGATTTCTTTAAGTGGAGCTTGTCCAACAGCTCTGGGTTTGACATAGCTTTGTATGTTAGGCAGAGATCGCCTCTGAGTAGGCGATATGCGACAGAGTAAAGCTGGAGTTTTTTAGACGGTGTGCGTAGGGCATCTGTTTGAAGCCAGTAATCCTGTTTGTGAGGTATTTCTGCGGCCTTTCCAGTTGTTGCAGATGTCTTGTGAGGTACATGCCAAAAGGGACATTGTACACTATAATGGGTCTAATGAGTGATGAGTAGAGGGGAACAATGACCTCTTTTTTTCTGGATGAGAAACCTTTTGTGATGGTGTGCCACGTAGAAGGATTTCCTGACTACTGTGGCAATGTGATTATCAAAGGAGAGACTACTGTCCACTTGTGTCCCATTTTCTCTTATCACACTTTCGGTTTTAAGTAGACTACCGCCTATGTGGTAGTTCATGGGTACAGAGTTTTTACCAAAGGGGATGACAATGCACTTTTTGGCATTGAGCTTGAGGCCATGACTTTGACACCAGGCATCTGTCTCAGTGAGGCCCTTTTGTAGGATGTCCACATCATTAGGAGTTTTGATTATGGCTCCTAGTTTGCAGTCATCTGCGAACTTAGTTAGCCAAAGACGTTCTGTATTATCCTATACTTCAGAGAAGTAGATACCAAACAGGAGGGGACCCAGGAATGAACTCTGTGGTACTTCACTTGTCAATGGTCTGAAGTCTGATTTGGAGTCTGCTACTTTCACGGTGTGAGTTCTGTCAGTAAGCCAGTTGGCAACCCATCTTGTGACATAGAGATTTATACCTAATTTAGTGAGTTTGTCTATAATTCGAGTGGGGGAAGGTGTCGAACGCCTTGGCGAGATCTAGATAGGCTGTGTGAGTCAGCTTACCCTCATCTATGGCTTTGGTGACTGCTTCAAAGAAGTCTATCAGGTTTAGGAGACATGATCTGCCTTTTACAAACCCGAACTGTGTGGGATCCAGAGTTTGGAGATCTCCAATGTCTTTGTTTATGGGTTCCATGATGATACGTTCCATGGCCTTGCAGACCAGGTTCGTGGAGTGTGATAACTGTTGCGGTGCACCATTCAATGGGCACAAAGCCTTAGGTGAGGCTATGACTGAACATGGTACTTGGGTGGGGTGCCAGTTCATTCTGTAGTTCGTGTAGAAGGCAGCCTGGGATGTTGTCAGATCCCATGGATGCTGTATTCTTGGCTTTGGAGAGTGAGGTTTTTATCTCTGCAGCCGTGATTACAGGAACTTTGCATTCTTCCAGTATAGAGATGGGCCCTTTAGGGGGTGACAGGGGGGTAAAGTTAGCACTGAACCTATCTGCCAGAATGTTGGCAATATCAGTTGGTTCTGTATATTTAGTGCCATTGTGCTGTAACTCTGAGCAGATCTGAGTGTTGCCATTAAGATTCTTGACATAGCAATAGAATGCTTTGTGGTTGTCTTTAGAATCAGTGGCAATTTTGTTTTCATAAGTAGCTTTGGAGGATTTTGAGGGATCTCAGCTTCTTACTGAGGCTGACCAGGGAGTTCTTCCAATCATGGGATTTTACTCTTTTTTGCAACAGTTTTTTTCTTCTGTTGTAGAGTTTGTTTATGGCAGAGGACCACCACATTGGCTTCCTTTTTTTGGACAATAGCATCTTGGGTCTGTTAGGGAATAGCACGATCCATGCACTCGTGTAAGTGCTTAAAAAGTGCATTTGTGTAGGATTCAGCAGTCGTACCTCTGTTGTCCATCTGCATGGGTGTCGTGAAGTTTGCCATTTATATCTTAAGAAGCGTGAAGTTGGCTTTGGAGAAATTTTTTACGGTTGCTTTCCTAATGGGGGGTGGGAATGGGATGTGGATGTCTAGGGCGATTAGCTTGTGGTCGCATCTGACCAATGAGGAATTGACCTCTGGTGTGGAACACCGGTCTCCCATGTTGGTGATGACCAGGTCTAGGATATTGCTGCCCGTGGTGGGGGTATGGATAAGTTGATCCAAGGCGTTGGAATTGATGAATTCCAGAAAACGTTGAGCAAAAGAGTTGGTACATGAGTAGTTTTCCCAGTTAATGGTGGGGTAGTTGAAATCACCCATTATTAGGATGTTGGTTTGTACCCTAATATTTTCCAGTGCATCAAGATAAGAGGAGTGGGAATCCAGGGGCATGGTGGGGGGGTCTGTAGGAAGCTACAGTCTGGATTGCGGTCTTGCGCAGAGTTAATGGTGGGGTAGTTAAACTTGAGTAATCTTGGATGCATTATGCTGAGCAACTAGCTTGGAGGTGTGGATATCCTTAATGAATATGGACACGCCTTCACATTTAGTTTTATGGTCTGGGTTAGGTGGCCGAAAGATGTGGTATGAATTATAGCCTGGTAATGTAGGGGTGCTCTCTGGAGCTTTGAACTAGGTCTCTGTCACTGCACAGATGTCTATGTTCTCCATTTTAAGGAGTGTTTTGAGTGAGTGCATTTTGAGATTTAGACTTCCAGCATTGAGTAGCATTACCCTCAGATTTTGCTTGCTTGTACATGTCACGGTGGTGAATTTGTCATTTGAACCTTGCCTAAAAAAGGCATTATAGGAGTGGCAAGAACCTTTGCCAGTATCTGGAATCCCAAAGGCGACAGGTGCAAGCCATCTCTGGCAAAGCATCGTGGTCTGTCTATCATGTCATCCCAGGCAGACAGATACTGGATTCCATTAGAATGACACCAGAAGTTTAGCCAGTTGTTAAAATCAATCATTTTGTCCTTGTACTGTGGTATCATTCTGGGTGATGGCAGGATGCTACTCAGGGCTAGGATCATACCTGCCTGGGCTGCAAGATCGGAGAGCTCCTCCATGTCTTTTTTCATGTAGTCCAGGGAGGTACGTCTCAGGTCATTCACACCAACATGGACAATGACAGAGTCATATTTGTACTTGTTGTGGAGTGAACTGAGTGCATGCTTTATGTGGTGGATCCTGGCACCCGACAGGCAGCTGACAATAACTTTGCCTTGTTTAGCCTGGTGAGTGGAACATCAGTGTGCCTGACTATAGAGTCACCTATGACTAGAGTGTTGGGTATGTTATGCCTTATGGGCTATAGTTGAGTGGCACACTGAGTATGTGGGCTATGTGTCATTTGGGTTGTGTTGGGGGGGGGGGTGGAGGCTGCTTGCATTTCTGCTTTAGAGGTCTCTGTTGTCTCAGGTTATCCTTGTGCCATAATAGTAGATTTATTGGTTGGAGGCAATGGTGAAGCAGAGCATAGCAGAAACCTAAAGAGGGTTCTAGACCGAGCACGTGAAGTAAACTTGAAGCTCAATCCTCTGCAGTGCAAATTCAGACTACCAGAAGTTACATATGTACGTCATTTATTTACCAGTACTGGCTTGAGACCAGACCAGACCAAGCAGCCAGCTATTCTTGAGATGTCAGTACCAGATCATATTCAAGCTCTACACCATTTCCTAGGCATAGTCAACTATTTAAGCAAGTTTATATCGGACTTCAGTGAGTTGATAGCACCTTTAAGAGAGCTGATGCGCAAAAATGTTACATGGTCATGGTTAGAACAGCACCAGAAACCATTTGAAGACCTTAAGCAGAAAATTGCCGCCCCCACCTACATTAAGATACTATGATGTAAATAAACCAGTCACTCTTTTCTGTGATGCTTTAATATTTGGTCATGGCGTAGTCATTCTTCATGAGGGCAGACCAGTAGCCTGTGCATCTAGAACACTTACCCAAACTGAGGTGCAATATACTCAAATTGAGAAAGAACTTTTGGCAATAGTATTTGCATGTTTCAAGTTTCATGATTATATCTATAGTCGAGATATTCAGATTGAAACCGATCACCAACCTCTAGTTACTATTCTAAAGAAGCCTATGCATTCAGCTCTAGCAACATTACAAAGAATGATGCTCCAGTTGCAAAAGTACAATTTCAAAATGGTGTGCATGAAAGGCAAGCTACTTTCTGGCTAATACCTTATCCAGATTGCCCAGAAGTACGACAGAACAGTTTGATGTAGAGAATTTTGACTTTGACATGGTGGCAGTGCATAATTTCTGAACCACTAGACTTGATGAGCTGACAGATCACACACAGACTGATCCACTTTTGCAAAAGCTCAATCACTGCATTAATGTTGGATGGCCATCAAGACAATCTAGTGTACTGCCTGAAGTGCAAACCTATTTTCCTTACAGAGATGAAATGTTGATGGAAGATGGCATTATTTTCAAAGGTCCTAAAATTGTTGTTCCTGCTTCCTTACAACAAGAGTATATCCAGATTTTGCATCGTGGTTGCCCAGGATGTCCTTCATGGATGCATCTGCAGTCATAACAACTGGGTTGTCCTGTCGTCAGGCAGCCCTTCAGTCGGCCGGATTCCAAAGTCCGGGTCCGGCTTCGGCTGATGTCGCACTTCACCCGACGTCATCTCTGTTGGTCTTCGGGTATAAAGGCATCAGCCGACGCCATTTTCCTCAGTCTTTCTTGCCGCGTGGCGCCCGAAGCAGAAGCTGTTCGCAAGTGCCGGTCGGTCGGATCCAGAGATTACTTCTACCGAATACTACTTCGAAGACTTCTAAAGCTAAGTATCCCGTTGGGGACTCTTTCTTGCCTCAGCCGATGTCAGAAAAAGTTAATAATTGTTTAACCTGTGGGAAACAAATACCTCATAAGGATTTCCACTCTTACTGTCTGCCTTGTTTAGGCCCAGCCCACGACGTAGCAGCCTGTTCGGCCTGTGCTTCTTTCAACCGACGAACGCTCAGGCGTCGGTCGGAGTTTGCTGAACAGTTTTTCGGTTCTGATTTTGCGTATATTATGCCGTCAGATCCTCCGACTACCCAAACTGCTAAAAAATGCAAAGATAAAGACCGACACTCGCGGTCCGCGGTTTCGGCCGAAACCATGGTTAAGCAAACCGCGAGTGTCTCTGTTTCGGCCGAAACCGAGAAAGCTGATCAAAATACAGCAGAATCTATCACTACCACCGAGGCCCCTGCTACTTCTCTTGAATCGGCCTCAGAAATTTTATCCACCACGGTGGTTGCCACTGACTTATCAGACACCATTCCCTTGGATGTGTCTACCCCAGCACGTGGTGCTGCTAGGCCTCCAGCAGCCATGTCCATTAAGGCCTTTGCCAGGGCCAAAGCAGCCAAAACTACTAGAATAGTGCCTGCTAAACCCCCTACAACACGACCCTCTTCTAGTTCACAAATGCTTACCCTGGCAGAAGATTTAATTTCATTAATTAGGGGATCTCAATCTCACCCAGACAGGGCCTCTCAGCCCCCAGAGAAGAGACCTAGGGCAGAGCCCCCTGAGCCTGTGTCCTCTGATGATTCTGCTGATGATTCAGACATAACAGACCAGCCAGAGGCTCCTTTCTCCAATTTTGAAGACTCAGATGCTGAAGAATCCATTCCAGCTGCCTCCCCACCAGAAGAATTTTCTTTTGGGGAAACCTTACATGCCATGCGAGAGCAGTTCCAATGGCAGCAGCAGGATTTCTCAGACTCCAGAAAAAGACTTAGAACTTTTCTGCACCTTCCACAACACAGGCCCTTGGCTATACCTCCTGTGCTATCTGTGGTGGATGATGCCTTCAATGATGTCTGCTCTGCACCAGATTCTTTACCTCCAGCCCCTGTCAAACCAGACAGATTTTACAGGGTACCAGACACTCATCACCACCTTTACAAGGCCCCACTTGCAGACCCCGAAACTATATCCCAGGGTCCCAAGGCAGTAGCGACCACAGCTAAAACCCTATTCCTTCTTATAGGGAAGCCAGGTCTTTAGACAGATGGGGCAAAAAGGTTTACACTTCAGCTACTCTCTCAGCCAGAGCTTTAAACTGTCAGTTTCACATGATACAATACCAAGAGTTTATGCTTGATCAGTTAACAAAAAAGCTATCCTCTGATGAATCAATTGATAAGAAATATGTATTAGAAATGGTAAATAACATACAACAGGTTAGTAACCATTCTTTAAAATGTGGCTATGATGCACTGGAGGCTTCATTTAGATCAGCCATGACTGGCACAGTGATAAGAAGGCATGCATGGCTAAAGGAACAAGCTTTACCGGATCATGTTAAAGCTAAGCTATTAGATGCTCCTATGGATAAAACCAGCTTGTTTGGTACACCTGCCCAGCAGATAATGAAGAAAATGGAAGAAAAGGCAAAATCTGTTCAAACGGTTAAAGATTTCTTGCAGGTCCAACCCCCAAGGTTTAGCAGGAACTGGCCTGCCAAAAATTGGTCCTTTCCTGACTCCACAAGATCCCAAAGGGGCAGGAATAGACGTTCTAGAGGCAGAAACCAATCCAGAGGAGGTGCCTACAGAGGACGACAGTGGCAAGGTAACAACAGAGGCACAGACACAACCACTGCCACTACAACAACGCAGCCACACTGACTTAACTCTAAATCCGCCTACCAGGGAACAAATAGCAGCTCCATTAGGCGGCAAATTAACCTTATTTTCAAAGAACTGGCACTATATCACAAAAGACAAGTGGATTTTACAAACCATAGATCAAGGTTACCGGTTCCACTTCCACACTTTACCAGTCAAAAGAGGAATGCCAAATCTACCTCCAAATCAAAAAACAGAGGCTCTACAACAGATAATGCAGTTAGCAAACATGAGAGCTGTGGAAAGAGTGCCAACAACAGAACAAGGAAAGGGATTCTACTCAAGACTATTCCTAGTTCCAAGAAAGGAAACAAGTTGGAGACCTATTCTAGACCTGTCCACCTTAAATACATATATCATTGTCCAAAATTCAAAATGCTGACCCTACAGCAACTTCTTCCCATGCTGGGCAAGGAGTGTTGGCTGGTAACTCTAGATCTCAAGGAGGCATACCTGCACGTCCCCATTCGACCAATCTGCAGAAGATACCTCAGATTTCTTGCAGGATCAGAGCATTATCAATTCTCAGCATTGCCCTTTGGCTTATCTACTGCGCCCAGAGTATTCACAAAATGCCTGGCATCAGTAATCGCCCACTGCAGGCTACAGGGAATTCAAATTTACCCATACCTGGACGACTGCCTGCTACAAGGGGACAACAAAAGCAAGCTGACAACAGATTTACAAAGAGTCATTTACTTGCTACAAGCACTGGGATACACAGTCAATTTACAAAAATCAAGGCTGATACCATCCCAGACAAGGACATTCTTGGGCGCGGAATTGGACACAGTAAAACAAATGGCTTTCCTAACTGCAGAAAAACAAAGAGAACTCCCTCTTTACTTCTTGGCACTAACAAAACAGAACAAGTTAACAGCAAGAAAAGTACTGCAGGCCTTGGGCTTCATGGCATCATGCATTATCTTGGTCCCACTTGCCAGACTACATATGAGAAAACTACAGTGGTACCTAAAGAATTTATGGTCCCAACACAGGCACAGCCTAGAAACAGAAATTCCCCTAATCCCATGCTTAAAACAGGAGTTCCTATGGTGGGCTCAAGCATGCCAGTTAAACCCAGGGCTACCCTTTCGCAGATGTCAAGCAAGCCAGACCACCACAACAGACGCTTCAGACCTAGGATGGGGGGCCCACATGCTGGACAAATGCGTGCAAGGATTGTGGACGCAGGATCAACTTCACCTGCACATCAACCTAAAAGAAATGCTGGCAGTAAAACTGGCAATCCAAAACTTCAGACCATTTCTCAAGGAAGGCCAGTTGATGATAAGGACAGACAACACCACAGTCATGTGGTACATCAACAAACAGGGAGGCACTCATTCATACCCCCTATGCAGAATGACTTTGGAACTGTGGAACCTGGCACTCAGCTACAACATCCAGTTACAGGCAATATTTGTACCGGGAAAAGAAAATACTCTAGCAGACATACTAAGCAGAACCACATCGGATGCCCACGAATGGATGCTACATCCGGACATCTTCAAGACCATCTCAAAGAAATGGGTAATGCCTCAGATAGATCTATTTGCTTCCCCTCTCAATCACCAGCTCAAAAAATTCTGCACAAGGACATTCCACCCACTAGCATGGAAAGTGGATTCGCTCTCCTTCAGCTGGAAAGGCCTAACAGCATATGCATTCCCACCTCTTCCCTTGATACACAAGGTATTACTAAAAATCAAGGAAGAACGTCCACGGATAATCCTAATAGCTCCAAACTGGCCAAGACAACACTGGTACCCACTGCTGAGGAGCATGTCTCAGAACAATATGTGGCCAATACCCCTGATGCCTTTGATGTTAACTCAGAACAACTACAGCATCATGCATCCAAACCTAAAAACGTTGCAACTGACTGCATGGAACATCACATAGCAGCAGCTAATCCAGAACTTTCACAAAGAGTGAAAGACATTATTCTTGAAGCCCGCAGACCTTCAACAAGAAGGAACTATGCAGGAAAATGGAAAAGGTTTGTCATTTGGAGTACTGAAAGAGGAAAAGATGTGTCAAACATAGATATGCCTAACATTCTGGAGTACCTGGCAGAACTTCTACATTCAGGCCTGTCCTACTCCTCCATCAAGATACATGCATCAGCTATTTCAGCAGAATACAGCTTTGATCCACCTGTTTTTTCACACCCATTACTCAGACAGTTCCTCAGAGGAATCAAGAATGTAAAACCTCCAAGGAAACCACCATTACCAGCTTGGGACTTGAACTTTGTGCTAGAAAAGTTGACACTAGCACCCTTTGAGCCAGCAGCAACAGCAGACCTACAGCATCTATCGTGGAAAACCGCCTTCCTACTGGCAATAACCTCAGCCAGAAGGGTTTCCGAACTCCAGGCCCTTATGGCAGTACAACCCTTCCTAATCTTCCATCAAGATAGAGTGTCCATGAGGACTAATCCTACATTTATGCCTAAGGTGGTATCCAGAGTGTCCTTAAACCAGGCAATCCACCTACCTACCTTCTTTCCCAACCCACAAAACAGAGGGGAAAGAATACTGCATACCTTGGATGTACACAGACAGCTACGCTACTACCTGGACAGAACAAAAAGTAGCAGAAAAACTGATCAGCTTTTGTAGCCTATGCAACAGGAAGGGAAGGAAAAGCTATTTCCAAACAGACAATCTCCAAATGGATAGGAAATTGCATACGGTTCTGTTACTCCTTCCATGGAAAACCAATTCCACAGAACATAAAACCTCATTCTACAAGGGCAACAGCCACTACCACAGCCTTTTTACGAGGAGTGGCAACCAAAGACATTATTGAGGCGGCTACTTGGACCTCCGTGCATACATTTGCCAAGCATTATAATTTGCCTCTATATTCCAGATCCCGAGCAGGGTTTGCCACTGCTGTACTGCAAGGGATCCTAAACACACCATAATCTAGTTTCTTCCTCCTCTAGTTGGCTATGGTATTCAACCCAGTTGTTATGACTGCAGATGCATCCATGAAGGACATAGTACAGTTTTGTACCTACCATAAATGTAGATGTCCGAACTGGATAGCATCTGCAGTCAGGATTACCCTCCCTCCTTCCCCTCTGTGGTACTCCTAGGGTGTTTACCCTCCTAATAGCTAGCTGGTGGGGGGGAGTCTTTTATGGTGTATTTGTTGTATATATGTACATACATGCTTATTTTTGTGTTTACCACTATCTTTTTGGAAACATTGGCATTTATCCAAAATTTTTAGCCTTCATGAGGGCTACTGGCATCTGGGGCAAGAAACACTGAGGAAAATGGCGTCGGCTGATGCCTTTATACCCGAAGACCAACAGAGATGACGTCGGGTGAAGTGCGACATCAGCCGAAGCCGGACCCGGACTTTGGAATCCGGCCGACTGAAGGGCTGCCTGACGACAGGACAACCCAGTTGTTATGACTGCAGATGCTATCCAGTTCGGACATCTACATTTATGGTAGGTACAAAACTGTACTTTCCGCATCCACTAAGAGAAGAGAGAGAGAGAGAGAGAATTAGTGTTTTTGCCTTCACTAGTGAAAGACATTGATAAAGTGCTTTCTTCTTGTTCAGTATGCAGTAGTACTAAACCGCATTTGCAAAGAGAACCACCTCAGCTAAGTCAAGTTCATGAACTACCTTGGTCAACAGTAGCCACTGATATCTTCGAGTGGAACAATCAACACTATTTACTATTGGTAGACTTGTTCAAATTGGTTTGAGATTGATTTACTACCTAATCTAACATCCACTAGTTATTACTAAGTTGAAATGTCATTTCTCAGTCCACGTTAATCCACACAAAGTTGTTTCTGACAATGGTATTCAATTTACTAGTCAATTATTTCAGAAATTTGCAAGAGAATCGGACTTTGTATATGTTATTATCAGTCCTGAATATCCGCAGTCAGATGGGCTAGCTGAACGTGCAGTGCAGAGTGCAAAGCAATTACTTGAAAGATCAAAGCGTGACAATACTGATGTCTTTTTGAATTTACTTAATCTCAGAAACATACCCCGTGACAATATACTTGGCTCACCTGCTCAAAGACTTCTATCCAAGCAAACCAGAACAACACAATGTATTAGTTCCAGTTTATTGAGGCCTAAAGCTAAGAACAACAGAACCATTAAGGCTCAATTATCCAAGAAGCGTTCTATCCAGAAGTCCAGTTATGATAAATTGAGCAGATTTCTTCATTCGTTGAGGGCAGGAGAGACTGTGAGGATGCAAACAGCAAAAGGTTTTGACCGGATTGGTCAAGTTGCAGGTATATGTACCGAGCTGAGATACTATCTTGTAGAATCTGAGAGTGTGGAGTACAGGAGAATCCGCAGACATCATCTTCCTGTACCAGAGTCATCAACGCAGCATTGTTACTGTGATACAGACTCTAGATCTCAGAGCGAACCAAACATTTTTCTCATTCAAGAGTATGTTTCAGCCTCTACTTCCATTCCTGAAGATGTTCCAAATACTCCCAAGGTTGAACATTCTGTAGAGACAGTTCCAGTTGCTAAACCTAATTCCCAGTTTTATTTCATTCGATATGGTTGAATTTCCAGGCCCACTCTGAAATGCACAGCAACATGGGTATAACTGTATATATGTACCTAGTCTTGTATAATTGCATGACAAAGAACTGTTTGTATTATCTGTATGCCAAATAGATTCATAACGCTGCATGTTCTATTTCTCAAAGAAGGAGGCTGTAGATCAGAGTGCATATGCTGTATTTTTAAGAAGCATATCAAGGACTGAATGTGTACATATAAATAATGGACCCACTGCCATTTTGAGAGTGCAGCCAGAAAGTGAGCATGTATGACTAAAGTAGTTACTTTGTATGTAAGTTACTTAACTCTCATTCACCTCCAATGGACCTCAGGAAATTTGCACTGTAACTTCCAATACGCGAAATCTAAGTCTTTTAACAGAATCAAATTATGTCCTCACATTTCAAATAAATGTTCATATCTCTGGAACCATAGGGATTATGAAAGAAGTATAAATGGCAATCTTTTCAGCATGAGCTATTTTTATAGTGGTAGTAGTCCTTAGACTCTAGGTCTTAAACTGAATTTTATAATTCACAGTAAACACAGTAACCATTACATTTGTAATATTTTGTAAACAACTTATATCTCTGCAGCCTCTGAAGTTGCACATGTACTGTCAGCAGCATTTTATTCATCTAGCTGAGAGCTTTCATATGGGGCTAAGGAGTTCTGTCCACGTTACTTGGTTGTTGGGATATTTTAAAAGACGTGAAAATTATATCTGTATAAATTAATATAATAAAAACAGTTAATATGCAATTAATCTGCACTAGACAGAGGTCAAATATTTATGCAGTTGAGTTTGCCATTTGTGTAAACTTTAAGATGAAATCTTTTAAAACCTTGTACAGAGCATGGTTTTGGAATTAATGACATAAATATCAACAAGCAATATTTGATGCCTAGAGGCATCAGTAGGAGTTAACTGCAGATGCACCAGGAGGTGTCACTTGGATGTAATGAGTTAAGTTAAAGTCAGTAAACGTCTGTCGTGATGTGTTTGCATATAATAAAGTTGCTTGACTAAAACCCACAAAGTCTCTTCTGTTGTGTCCAAAGCAGGAGAGCGACACCTACCAACACCAAATACAGTAACAACTTCTACCTCATCCCTGTATAGATAGGGACAGACCCTCAGGGACAAAAATGGCCAGCAGGATTCCACTGTGTTTTCTCCAATTTCTCTTTATTCTGACATTTCTCCAGAAAGTCAGAAAGAGCAAAGCCAAGTGCCTTTGCTGGTAGCGTAGTGGAATAAAACCCTGACTACAGTCCAGGTGATCTGTTTGGCTAGCAGTTCTGCTGCTTTGCAGTGCTGCAGGGAGGATGAGCTTGCTATCCTTTCAGGAGGGGGTGGTGATAATTGCCCAGCTTGCTCCACAACTCTAGTGACAGAGCCCCACTAGAAAGTGGAAGCTTATACAGTTTGGAGGATTCAGAAGGTAATGGGAATGGCCACCCACTCTAATGAGGTCATGCATGTGTGGATTGAGGGAGCAAAGGCAGCCCTTGCAGTTAAGCAAGTGTTCATGTCACCACTGGGGGAAGCGTGCTAGGATCATAAATGACAAACTTGTTGCTGGGATGCTGGCAAAAACATAAAGCATTGTCATGACTGCTTAGATAATGGCCCATTAGAGGCTTGATGGCAGGCACAGGGGCAAAAATTATGCAAAAAAAAAAAAAAATCAAAGCAAACCAAAGCCATAGTCTTCCTCTTGGCTTCATTTTGGCGTTGGTAAGTTTGAATTCCCCTTGGTTTACCCTCATCTAGTAGAGAAATCTGTCCAGCTGAAACCCTTTAAAGAAAGCCATCTGGCAAGCCTTGCCTGGACCTACTTCTAACTGCATGGTTACGCCACTTATGAGTAGAAACCTTGTTTACCCACCTAGGATAGGCTATCAATTGATCTGCACCAAAGTGACCAAGAGGCATAAGTGGCTGGAGTTTACCTTGTGGGTGACTTCTAGATGAATGGATCCTTTTACTGCCCCAGTCCCTGCTGCTGTGGCTTATTTATGTCAGATTTTTTGATTCAGGGCTAAACTGTTACTCTTTGTCATTATGTTTAATTAACAGTTGTTAGATATTTTCATCAGGGAATAAACCAGTTTTTCTTTGCATCCTTAAAAGATGTTCTTTGTGTTTCACTGTTGCAGTCATCAGATTTGGGTTATCCCTGCCAGGGTAGCCCTCGGCCGGCCCGAATACCAGAGGCTTAGTAGTTCTGCGTCTGTTGCTGTCACTTCAGGACTGACGTCAGGTTGTCAGTATAAAATAAGGCAGCCGACACCATTACACCAGTCTTTCTTGCCATGGAGCCCAAAGCAGAAGCAGTTGCATTGAGTGCCGGTCAGCCACTACCTGAGTTTCATCTACCGAACTGAAGTTGAAGTCTTCTAAAGCTAAGTACCCCATTGGGGATCCTTTTTTCTTGCACTAACTGATGTCAGAAAAAGTTATCAATTGTCTTTCCTGTGGACAGCAAATGCCACACCGAGACTTTCATTCTTACTGCGTCACTTGTTTAGGCCTAGACCACGATGTCCCTTGTTGTCGCTTCAGTGCTTTGTTCAATGCCAGAACTATCCATCATCGGGCCCTTATTGTAGTTAGATATTTTTGCTTACAATCCTCTTACTCCGATATGGCTTCGGTAAGCCACCCGACAGCAGATCTTCCAAAAAGACGTAAAGATAAAGACAGACCTCCCAGGTCCAAACCTACCGACGACGCTTCTGTTAAGCTAGTCGTCAGTTCTCCGGTCCTCAGTGAGTTGCTTTCGCAGCCCCTGATGCCCGCTTTTGTGGATTTGCAGACCGCTACCGAGACCCTTTCATAGACTGCTATGCCGAAAAACTCTTCTTCGACTAAGGATCCTGCAGTCGTCTCTACCTTGGATGGGTCCGGAGCCGCTGAGCATTCACCAGCTTCCGAGGAAGTCCTTCGCACTACGGATTCTTGACACAAACCGCCATCTTCTTTTGTGACTACCGTTCTTTCAAAAACTACGAGTTTCTTAGGCTCAGGGTACGAACCACACCCAAGAAACTGACCCAATCTCAGGCACCTGCTTCCTTGCCTCAGTCTCAAATGCAGAGGATTCCATCCCTTCAGCCTGTCCCCCAGAGGATTTTTCCTTTGGGGAAACCCCTTCATACCTTAAGGGAGCATTTCCAATGCGAGAGTCAGGACTACCCTCAGTCTAAAAAGAGCCTCGGGGAATTCTTAGATCTTCCACAGCACAGACCCTTGGCCATCCCCCCAGTCCTGGATGTTGTGGAGCATGTTTTCTTGGAATCCAGCTCAACTCCTGACACCCTCGATTCCTGCACCCAGAAAACCAAACAGGTACTATAGAGTCCCTGACTCGCACAAATTTCTTTTTAAAAATCCTACTGCTGACCCTGAGGTAATTTCTCAAGGGCCTACAGGGATTAAAGCAACCTCTGCTAAGAATCCCACCCCCTCAGATAGGGATTCCCGAGCACTAGACAGATGGAGTAAAAAAAGTATACACCTCAGCTACTCTTCCTGTCAGGGCACTAAGTTGTCAGTTCCATATGCTAAATTTTCAGTAACATACCCTGGAACTCCTCAAACAAAAAATGTCTTCCTTTCCTGCTTGTGCAGAATCTAAAGAGTTACAAGAGTTAATGCATTCTGCAAATCAAGTAACTAAACACACCTTGCACTGTGGTTTTGACGCCCTAGAAGCTTCTTGTAGGGCAGCAGTCACTGGATCTGTCATTAGAAGGCATGCATGGCTTAAGGAACAGCCCTTGCCAGACCATGTCAAAACTAAATTGTTGGATGTCCCCTTGCAAAAAGACAACTTATTTGGCACTAAGGCAGAAGAGGTCTTAAAAAAGATGGAAGAAAAAGCAAAATCTATGCAGACAGTAAGTATTTCTTACAGGTCCAGCCACCCAGGTTCAGTAGGCATTGTCCCACCAAGCACACTGGTCCTTTCCTGCTACCACTAAACCAGTCCAGCCCAGGCCCCGGGGAACCAGACCCCCCCCCCAACAGCAGCCACAGGGAATGCAGAGATCTAAGCAGTGGACTACCTCCACTTCCAAACCAGGGAGTTCTAAGCTACCCCCATATAGTAAGAACTCACAATGACTCACCTCCCCCACCCCCCTCCCTCTGCCCACCTTCACTTACCCCTAGGAGGAAAACTCTCCTTTCACGCAAGCACCTGGGCCACCATTGCCAACGACTGCTGAGTTCTCAACATAGTGTCCCAGGGATACAAATTTTCTTTCCACACCCTTCCAACCCCAAAAGGGTTCCCAGATCGACCTCCAAACTAGTGGGCAGAGGCTCAAAAGCAAATCCTTTCCTTGCTTTCTATGAGGGCAGTAGAGCATGTTCCTGCAGAACAGATAGGGCAAGGTTTCTACTCCAGACTTTTTCTGGTGCCCAGAAAAGAGGGCACCTGGCGTCCCATCCTCAATCTATCCTTCCTAAATACCTTCCAGGTGATCCCAAAATTCAAAATGCTAACTCTCCAGCAGCTGCTACCCATACTCTCCAGAGACACTTGGCTTGCCACCCTAGATCTAAAAGAGGCCTACCTCCACATTCCTATCAGGGAATCATGCAGTAAATACTTCCGTTTCAGGGCAGGATCTCAGCACTTTCAGTTCTCTGCGCTTCCCTGTGGTTTACCTACTGCTCCCAGAGTTTTCACAAAATGTCTGGCTCCGGCCATTGCCTTTTGCAGACAAAGGAGTATCCAGATTTACCCATACTTAGATGACTGCCTAATTCAGGCAGACAGCCAGGAAATGCTGCTCAAGCACCTGGCCTTTGTAAAGTCCTTACTAACCTCTCTAGGGTACACAATCAGAGAAAAGAAATCAAAATAGGTGCCCACCCATAGGATTAAATTCCTGGGAGCAAGCCTGGACACAGCTTCTCAGATGGCATTCCTTACACCAGAAATGCAAATTTTCCTGACAGTCTACTTCTCTCAACTACCCACCAGACCCCCGTTATCTGCAAGGAATATCCTGCAAGCTCTGGGGTTCATGGCATCTTGCATACTACTCATTCCATATGCCAGACTGCATATGAGGAAACTTCAGTAGTACCTAAAAAGCCTTTGGTGTCAACACTCTCAAGACCTCAAGACTCATTATAATTCCTTGCCTGAGAAAAGATTTTCTTTGGTGGGCAACAGCATGCTCCCACAACAAGGGACTACCTTTCTCACTACCCCCCGCCACCCAGACCCTCACCACAGACGCATCAGACTATGCTTGGGGGGGCACACCTGGACGGCAGGTGCATACAGGGCCAATGGGGCCTGCAGCAAATCCCTCTGCACATCAGCCAAAAAGAGATGATGGCTGTCCAGCACACCTTGATAGCTTTCAAGCCCCTTCTCTCCCCAGGGCTTTCCTGATCAAAACAGACAACACCACTGTGATGTGGTATATTAACAAGCAGGGAAGGACTCGCTCCTACCCTCTATGCAGGCTGGCCATGAACCTTTGGTACACAGCCTCTGCCATTTAACTGCACCTGTTAGCACAATTCCTACCAGGTTCTCTCAACTCTCTGGCAGACCAATTAAGCATAAATCTTCTGGACCCACATGAGTGGCAGCTCCACAGAAGAACCTTCACCCTAATAACTCAGAAATGGGGCACCCCGAAGGTCAACCTCTTTGCCTCCCACACCAACCATCAGCTCAGCAAATTGTGCACCAGGTAGCATCACTGCATGACTTGGAAAGTGGATGCCCTGTCCTTCCCCTGTGTCAATCTATCAGTCTGTGCCTTTCCCCCACTACTTCTCATCCCCAGGGTACTGCTCAAAATAAAGGAGGAAAAAACAAGGACAATTCTTATAGCTCCAGACTGGCCTCACCAGCACTGGTACACCTTGCTGCGCAGACTGTCTCGACTGCCATCATGGCATCTTCCCCAGATTCCAAACCTCCTGACCCAGAGGGAAGGGGAATTCATGCATCCCCAATTGCAGATACTCAATTTGGCAGCCTGGCTTATTTCCTAATGCCCGATCAATCTGCCAGCCTCAGTAAACAGGTTCTAGATGTTATACGTGAGGCCAGACGCCCTAGCACTAGAAAGTCTTGTGCTGACAAATGGAAAAGGTTCTGCACCTGGATTCAGGCTAAGGGAGCCAATACAGCACAGCCCTCCCTCCCTCTCATCCTGGATTACTTAGCTGACCTACTACACAGTGGCCTCTTATTTCTCCTCTATAAAAATTCATGCCTCTGCTATCTCTGCTCATTTCCCCACTGGGCAGCCCCTTTTCTCACAACCTTTGATCAAACAGATGTTCATCGTGTTTCACTGTTGCAGTCATTACACTGAGGGGCTGGTAACTTGAGGCCACCCAGAAGAGCACCAACCCCTGCTTGGGACCCTAACTTTGTGTTGGAAAAGCTCACCTTGCCCCCTTTGGAACCAGCTTCTTCTGCAGAGCTAACATTTCTCTCATGGAAGACAGCTTTCCTTCTGGCCATCACTTCAGCCAGAGGAGTCTCCGAGCTGCAAGCGCTCATGGCTGAGGAACCCTTCATCATCTTCATGCTGACAGGGTATCCCCAGAACTAACCCATCCTTCATGGCCAATGTGGTGTCCAGTGCAGCTCTCAACCAATCCATTCATTTGCCCACCTGTTTTCCTAATCCCCAGAAGAAGGGGGAAAGGATCCTGCACTCTCTAGATGTGCACAGACAGCTCAGATTTTATCTAGGCAGGACTAAATCCTTCAGAAAGTCTGATCAATTGCTGGTTAGCTTTGCTACAGGAGCAGAAGGCAAAGCCATCTCCAAACAAACCATTTCCAAATGGATAGCACACTGCATCCATTTCTGCTACAAACAACATGGAAAGCCTCCCCCTAAAGGGGTCAGGACTCACTCCACCAGTGCAGCCTCCACCTCTGCAGCTTTCCTCACAGGATTCCCAACCAGAGACATCCTGGAGGCTGCCACCTAGACATCTGTTCACACTTTTACCAAACATTTCCACCTGCCTCTCTTCTCCAAATCCAAGGCAGGGTTTGCCTCTGCAGTCTTGCAGGGCATCCTAGCCAGGCCCTATTTTCCTTGACTGCCTCCACCCATTTCCTCAGCTTAGGGAATCAACCCAAATGCAATGACTGCAACAGTGAAACATGAAGAACATAGTACAGTTGTGTACACTTACCATAAATGTAGATGCTCGAGTGTATTCACTGTTGCAGTCCTGGTTTCCCTCCCTCCATCCCCCTTTCTTCTCTTTCCTTACAAGGGGCATATTGGTATTTACTTTCTACTGGTGGGGTTCTTCCACCAGAACCTGGCTCCTACTTGGGGGCTCATGACAGGTTAGGGCAAGAAAAACTGATGTAATGGCGTCGGCTGCCTTACTGACAACCTGACGTCAGTCCTGAAGCGACAGCAACTGACACAGAAATACTAAGTCTTTGGTATTCAGGCCGGCCGAGTGCTACCTTGGCAGGGATAACCCAAATGTGATGACTGCAACAGTGAATACACTCGAACATCTACTTTTATGGTAAGTGTACACAACTGTACTTTTCTAAGACCTTTCTCAGAGGTTCATCTTTGCTGAGACTAATAGTAAAAGAGTCAGTGCATGCTTGGGATTTAAACTTGATTTTACATTCATTTAAATCAGTTTAATTTTTTTAATATGGAAAACATTGCTCTTGGTGGTGATTATCTTGCCAAGACTTGTTTTGGAATTGCAACTCTTATTTCTTAAAGATAGGGAGAAAAAACTCTTCTTTCATGCCAAAGGTAGCCATAGAGAAGTTTTAATCTGTCAGTTTACCATTCTTCTTCCCTCAGTGTTCAGGTAGGGGACTGCATTCTGCATTGCTTAGATGATTGCAGGCAGCTTCACTTCTATTTGTATAGGACAAAAGATTTTAGAGAATTGTGATCATTTATTCATTTCTTATGCTACATTGGTTTTGATCAAAAATGTATACAAAGGCATTTTATCTTAAGTGGTTTAAGTGTTGATGTTCTTCGTGTTTCACTGTTGGCAGTCATTACATTTGGGTAATCTGCGTGCAGGTTGCCCTCGGTCAGCCTGATTAACAAAATCTTGGGTCCTGTGTCAATTGCTTTCCCTTCTTCAATGAAGTCAGGTCGTCAGGGGGTATAAAACATGCAGCCAACGCCATTACATCAGTCTTTCTTGCCGTGCAGTGCCCGAAGCAGAAGCAGTTCGCAAGTGCCTGTTGGCCGACTTCTGAAATTTTCGTTTTCGAGTTTCAGAACCGAAGTCTTCAACTAAAAGCTAAGTACCCCGTTGGGGAAACTTTTTCTTGCTCCTTCCTGATGTCAGTAAAAGTTAATAATTGTATTACTTGTGTAAAGCAAAATACCTCATAAAGATTTTCATTCGTACTGTATTCCTTGCCTAGGCCCTGACCACGACATACCTTGTTGTCGGTTTTGTGCTTTATTTAATCGGCGCACTATCCGTCTTCTGTATATTTTTGCCTCTAAATATTTTGGTTCTCGGTTTAATTATCCAGAAATATCGTCGGTTAGCCATCCAACTACCGGAATTCCGAAAAAACGCAAAGATAAAGACAGAGACAGGCCGCCGTGGTCCAAAACTGCCGATGATGCTTCTTCTAAGCCAGTCGCCAATTCGCCGGTACTCATTGAGACGCTTTCGCAGCCCTTGATACCTGCTACTTCTGATTCGCAGGTCCCTACTGAGACCCATTCGGAGTCCAGTATGCCGCAAGATACTTCAACTATGGAACCCACGGATGTCTCTACCTTGGATGGTTCCGGAGCCGCTGTGCAGGCACCGGCTTCTGAGGGTGTATTCAGGCCTACAGACTTGCATATTAAATCGACGCCTCCTTCATTAATAAGGCCTACATCTCGATCCATGTCTAAAAAACCGACGCCCAGGCCACATGCTCAGGCCTCTATGCCTAAACAAAAAATGGTAAAAATGGCTGAAGATCTAATAAACCTAATCGGGGGTAGTCAACCACCCCCCCCCCTCCCCCAAGAGGCCTAGAGCTGAGCTTGATTATGAATCTTCTGATCAGGATTCTGTTTTTTTCTGACTCTTCTGATGACCTGGATTTGTCCTTGCCTACTTATGAGGATTCTGATGCAGAGGACTCTATTCCCTCTGCTTCCCCTCCTGAGGATTTTTCTTTTGGGGAAACCTTACATACTCTGAGGGAGCATTTTCAGTGGGAAAGCCAGGGATTTTCTGATTCAAAAAAGAGTCTTAGGGATTTCCTTCTCCTACATCAGCATAGGCCTTTGGCTATTCCTCCTGTACTAGACATTGTTGGTGCTTTCTCGGAATCCAGTTTGGCCCCTGATTCCCTGCCTCCTGCTCCCAGTAAACCTGACAGATACTACAGGGTCCCTGAGTCCCATAAGTTCCTTTTCAAAAATCCTATTGCAGATCCAGAGACTATTTCACAGGTGCCCAAGGGCATTGAGGCTTCTACTGCTAAAAATCCTACCCCTTCTGGTAGAGACTCCAGGGCGCTTGATAGGTGGGTAAAAAGGTTTATACTTCAGCAACCTTGGCAATTAGTGCTTTAAACTGCCAATGTCATATGTTAAAATATCAGCAACATGTTATTGGACTGCTTAAACAGAAAATGATGTTGATTCCTGACTGTGTGGAAAATAAAGACTTACAGGATTTAATGCATTCTGCTGAACAAGTTGGAAAACATACTTTGCAATGTGGTTTTGATTCTTTAGAGGCCTTTTGCAGGGCTGCTGTTACTGGGTCTGTGCTTAGAAGGCATGCTTGGCTTAAGGAGCGATCTTTGCCTGATCATGTTAAAGTTAAATTGTTGGATGCTCCTTTAAATCAAGACCGCCTGTTTGGCAACAAGGCTGAAGAAGTTCTTAAAAAGATGGAAGATAAAGCTAAATCTATGCAAACTGTTAAAGATTTTTTACAAGTTCAGCCTCCTAGATTCCAAAATTCAAGATGCTGACTCTTCAATTACTTCCTATGCTAGGCAAAGACGCCTGGTTGGCAACACTAGATCTAAAAGAAGCATACCTGCACATCCCAGTCAAGGAATCTTGTAGAAAATACCTACGCTTCAAAGCAGGCTACACGCACTATCAGTTCTCTGCACTGCCCTTTGACTTATCTACTGCGCCCAAGGTATTCACAAAGTGCCTAGCTCCAGCGATTGCATTTTGCAGGCAAAGAAATATTCAAATATACCCATATCTGGACGATTGTCTAATTCAGGCAGAAAGCCAGGACATACTTTTGAATCATCTGGCGTTTGTAAAAAAAAAAAAAAAAAAAAAGGGTTCTAACTGGTCTGGGGTACACCATAAATGAAAAGAAATCACAACTGGTACCCTGTCAACAAATTACATTCCTGGGAGCAAGCTTGAATGCAACTTCCCAGATGGCTTACTTCACGCCAGAAAAGCAAACTCATTTGACAACCTACTTCAAGCAAGTGGCCACAAAAACCCTGCTATCTGCAAGACAAGTACTGCAAGCCTTGGGGTTCGTGGCCTCCTGCATTCTTCTAATTCCATATGCAAGACTGCATATGAGGAAACTACAGTGGTATCTAAAAAGTCTATGGAGTCAACATTCTCACAGCCTAGAAACAATGATTCCTATCATACCTTGCCTACGCCTAGAGTTCCTTTGGTGGGCAGAGGCATGCCACCAAAACAAGGCACTATCTTTCACACCACCCCCTGCCTTCCGAACCCTAACAACAGATGCATCAGACTATGCATGGGGGGCTCACCTGGCAGAGAAGTGCATTCAGGGCAAATGGAACCCAAGTCAAATGCACCTGCTTATCAATCAAAAAGAAGTGTTAGCTGTACAGAATGCTCTGATAGCATTCAAGGACTACATTCTCCCAGGACAACTAATGGTAAAGACGGACAACACCACAGTTATGTGGTACATAAACAAGCAGGGGGGTACACATTCTTACCCCCTCTGTAGACTAGCTATGGCATTGTGGAACACAGCCTTGAGCTACCAAATGCACCTACAAGCTCAATTCCTGCCAGGAAAGTTAAATACACTGGCAGACGGACTAAGCAAAAACCTTATGGACCCACACGAGTGGAAACTGGAACCAAGGATTTTCAACATGTTGACAAGCGAATGGGGGAGCCCGGATATAGACCTGTTTCCTTCCCCCCAGAACTACCAGTTGGACAAATTTTGCACAAGGACTCCCCACAAACAAGCCTGGAAAGTGGATGCTCTGTCCTTCAGATGGAAAAACCTATCCGTCTGTGCCTTCCCCCCACTGCCTGTGCTCTCCAAAGTACTACTAAAAGTCAAACAGGACAAACCAAGGATGATTTTGATTGCTCCAGACTGGCCGCGCCAACACTGGTACCCCCTCCAGGGCAGTGTGTCACGGTTTTCTCCATGGCACCTGCCTCAGACTCCTTCCCTGCTGTCTCAGCAGGAGAACCAGATTCTGCACCCTCAGCTTCCATCACTGAACCTTGCAGCCTGGCTAATTACTTAAATTCTCCCTTACCATCTCTCAGCAAACCTGTGATGGATGTCATCTTAGAGGCAGGGAGGCCTAGTACTAGAAAATCTTATGCTGAAAAATGGAAAAGATTCTGTGCCTGGAACCAATCTTAAGGGATGAGCACAGCAGCGCCCAGTTTACCTCAGATTTTACAGTACTTGACTGCGATGCTTCACAAGGGCCTGTCTTTTTCCTCCATTAAAATCCACGCCTTAGCCATTTCAGCTCATTATAACACAGAACCTCCTCTCTTCTCTCATCCACTGCTCAAGCAGTACTTCAGAGGAGCCAAATATTTGAGACCACCCAGGAGAGCTCCAACCCCAGCCTGGGACCTTACCTTTGTATTGGAGAAACTCACTCTCCCTCCTTTCGAGCCAGCTGCTACTGTAGACTTAAAATTTCTTTCTTGGAATACAGCTTTCCTTTTAGCTTCAGTTAAAAGGGTATCTGAATTACAGGCCCTTATGGCAGTGGAGCCTGTCATCATCTTTCATGCGGACATGGTATCACTCAGGACCAATCCATCCTTCATGCCCAAGGTGGTATCCAGTGCGACTCTAAATCAGTCCATTCATTTGCCAACCTTCTTTCCCAATCCACAGAACAAAGGGGAATGGATTATGCATTCCTTGGATGTGCACAGACAACTTAGATCCTACTTGGACAGGACTAAACCTCAAAGAAAATCTGAACAACTACTGGTAGCATTTGCTGCATGGGCAGAGGGGAAGGCTATTTCAAAACAAACCATTTCTAAATGGATAAGCCATTGCATTAATTTCTGCTATAAGCACCATGGAAAACCTATCCCCCAGGGGAACAGACCTCGCCAGGGCTGCATCTACGTCTACAGCCTTTCTCAGAGGCGTTCCTACCAGGGACATCCTAGAAGATGCTACCTGGAGTTCTGCACATACTTTCACCAAGCATTACCATTTGCCAATTTTCTCTAAATCCAAAGCTGGCTTTGCCACTGCAATCTTGCAGGGCCTTATAGCTGCTCCTAATGCTATCTAAACTCCTCCTCCCAACCATAGCTTTGGGAATCTAACCAAATGTAATGACTGCAATGGTGAAACACGAAGAACACAGTGCAGTTGTGTACACTTACCATAAATGTAGATGTTAGAGTGTATTCACTGTTGCAGTCCTGGTTACCCTCCCTCCTTCCCCCTAACTTCTTTTGGCTATACCTCTACTTTCCTTTACTATGCTTAAAAGCCTTTTTGGTGCATTTGCTTTTTTTGTTGGAGGTATACCTTTCTGTTTTATGTTTAATTGCTCCCCATTAGCGGGGCACCTGACATCTGGGGCAAGAAAAACTGATGTAATGGCGTCGGCTGCATGTTTTATACCCCTGACTACCTGATGTCATGGAAAGAAGGGACAGCAACAGACGCAGGACCCAAGACTTTGTTAATCAGGCCGACTGAGGGCAACCTGCAAGCAGATTACCCAAATGTAATGACTGCAACAGTGAATGCACTCAAACATCTACATTTATGGTAAGTGTACACAACTGTACTTTTTCTTAACCAGAAAAATAGCAGAGTTCCTGCATACTAAACCTAGACGTCATTCTAACAGAGCAACAGCCATTTTACAAGTATGTTTTAAAAGAGTTCTCTTAGATATTTGTGCCACTGTGGTATGGATGTTTCTGCATACTTTTGCAAGACACTATAAGCTTTTCATGACCTCAGGGTCTAGGTTGCCCCTTTGACACTACTGTTGTCAGAAGTATCCTTTTCATGGTGCTTAGGACCTTGGGTCTTGGTTCTTAAATGCCTTTTTCCCCATTCTCATTGTTGCTCCCACTTTTTTTCTTTTAAAAAAACATTTTTATTGAATTATCACATATGACGTAGGAACTCCTACTTTTATACAAATGAAAACAAACCATATTGACATATTTTCAGTTGCAGACATTGTACTTCACATGTAGTCTTATGTGCAGTCATTGTTAATAGAACATTACATAGCTCATTTTATTCCAGCCTTCCCTTAAACCTCATTCCTCCTGCAAAACATTATTCTGCATTTTTTCTATGTAATTTGCTCCTATCCTTTTCAAAAGATCCCATTTTCAGTTCTTTACCTGTTACTAAGTTCACTACATCTAGTACAGTTGGCTTAAACTTTGACTTCCATTTACTAGTAATTGCTTTTTTGGTAGCCACCAGAAGTAAACTCAGCAAGGCATATTCTGTATCACAGCTCAGAAGAATAATTTCCTTAGTTACACCAATTTGCTCACCCAGTATTTCTGACAGAGTAGTCTGCAGAGAATTTTTAAAGTCTGGCAACTCATTAAACTCCCAAAAAAATGTTCTCTGTTCCCTTTTTCTTCCCCATTACTTCTCCAGCATTTGCAGTCTTCCTGAGGAAAAAATTCCATGCAAAAATCGTAAATCTTCTAGACTTGTTACATATTTGGGAGCAATACATATATCTTCCTTTTGTTTCTTTGTGAATTGTGCCAGTCTCTCTTCCCAATCCTTTCTAACCTCCTCTGATTCCTATAGTTATCATGCAGTATTTTATTTGCCATGTTAATTATCCATTTTTAACAGTAGCTTCTGTTCTAGATTCTATTAAAAACTCTACCAATGATAGTCTTTCACTTAGGATTCCCCTATTCCTTTCTGTTTGCCTGTACTCCGATGTCAATCCTTGATGGGGAAGGCAGTGTCTAGCTTGCGGCCAAATGTATTTGTGGCCTCTTCTCATTCTCTTACCTTTCCTTCTCTAATTAGTTGCACACAGTACTTTGGTTCCTTTTGCCAGTTTTCATCAGTAAATTCCAGCACCCTCTTGCCTATTCTCTGTACCCCTAATTGAAGTCATCCCCCTATCAGCAGAATCTCCTTTCTCTATTCCATGTTGGCTTAGTTCTTAGAATACTTTCTCCTGCTTTATGAATATAATATTCTGTATGGTTATTGTTATTTTCCTTAAAGATTTACATGTCTCTCCTCATTTTTGAGCCCCCCCCCCTTTACTGTGTAGTTCTGAAATACCCCTTTGACTAAGGTAATCCCAAGCCACCTTGTTCTACTGGAAAGTTCAACTTATCCCACTTGACTGTTGCCCTCTTCCCCTCCCAAATAAAATCCTTCAGCTGTTTATTAATTGCTATGCACAACTCCATTGGTTGATAAAAAATATACCTGCTCTATATATAAAACTAAAGGGTCTAAAAACATTTTCACTGCTTGTAGTTTGCTATCTGTATCCATAAAACAGGTCTAGTTTTGCGTTTCTTGTATTATCTTTTGTTTAGTCTCCTCCCATATATACTTAGCTACTGTAACAAAATTATTTTTAACTCATAAATACTTCATTTAATCATGCCTCCATAAATGTGAGTATTGCTGAACCAATTCGTGTGTGGATAGACCGTTTTACAGCTGTTGCCTTTGTTTTAGCTTCATTAATTTTGTATCCCAAAAAGACTTGAAACTTTCTCAGAATGTTCCACATCACTAAAATGTCCTTTTCTGGTTTTATCAAGTACAAAATAATGCCATCTTCAAATAAAGCCAGCTTTTCTTGTTTACCATACCAACTGTATCCTTGAATGTCTGAGTCCTTTACTTTCTTTGACAGTGGTGTGACGCAAATAACAATGGCGAAAGAGGGCACCCCAGCCTGGTTCCTCTGTTCAAACAGAACTTATTAGAGAGGGCCTGCTTTTTAATTTTCACCTTCAGTCTCTCATATGTCCTCAATATTAACGTTGTTATTGTGTCAGGGAATGCCATTGCTTTCCTTGCCCTACCCATGAAATTCCAGCTTACTTTTTCGAATGCTTTCTTTGCAACAAGATTCACCAATGACAGTAGTAGTTTCTGCTTCCCTGTGCATCATCATTGTTCTATTAATGTTTTCAGATGTTTGCCTTCCCTCCACAAAACCGCATTGATCCAGATCTATCAATTTTGGCATCACCTTTACCATTCTTTTAGTCATTATAAACATAAAAAGCTTCATAGTCATGGTTTAGAATCAAAATAAGCCTGTATGAAGCTGGCTTTGGTATGTCTTTACCATCTTTAGGTATTACAGCTACCACAACTTTCTTTCAAGTTGTTGGTGCTTTTCTTTTTAAAATACTAATAAGTAAAATCTTCCAGATCTTTATCACTTTCTTCCCTCTTAGCTTCCAAACTTCCACAGGTACACCATCTATTACTGGAGAATTTCCTGTAGATTGGTTACGCATCACCATTTTATCCTCTCTCCTCCTAGCCTGTTATTAATTGAGCCTTATCTAATTTTTGCTCCCACTATTATTAATTAGCCTGTTTATTTGCCATTCTACCAGGGCAGGGGCCAGACAGGTGAGGTCTTCATTAAGGCAGCCATGAGAGTGATTCAAGACTTTGTTATCCTATCCCTGCCTGCACTAGGAAAAGCACCAGGAAGGAGACATCCAGTGGCCTGACTGCAAAGGGCATCCCCTCGCTTCCACAATGGGTGTTCCCTTCAAAGTAGTCTTGATGTTTCCCCAGTCTCCACCAGGGACAGTGCACCTACCCAGTGTGTCTAAGAGCGCATGCACCCCTTCACACTCCTGGGATGAGTGACCAGGCTACAACATTTTCTTTGTTTCTAGCTGTTCAGTGCAGTGACTGCTAATTGAACTATAGTAGCCTGGATCACATTTGGGGCTCCTTACATCTGTGCCATGGAGAGACAGGTGAATTGATTTTAAATGTTGAAGTGGA